>NC_043971.1:47396830-47501830 GCF_902148855.1 Sphaeramia orbicularis | reverse complement strand
AAAGGGTTGATATGGACTCTTCAGACCACATCACCTTTCTCCATTGCTCCCATATTTATGCATATTTATAATTTAGAAAAGCCACTGTGTCTCTGCAAGGGTTATGCAATACTTTACCATAATAAATAAATGAAATATTAATATAATAATGAAATAATTTAATATATAATATAATATAATATAATTTAATATAATATAGTTTTTTTTTTTCTTTTTTTTTTCTTTTTTTTGCCAGGCTGTGTAATTCAACATTCTAATAGTACATATATTTTTATGAAGGATTTTTTTTCTTGTCTTCTAACTACATGAGGAATGTCCACACAATGACTAAAATTAATGTTTGAATTCTGTATTTCCAGAGTCTGAGAAAAATGTCCATCATCACAACACATCTACAGTACCAGTGAGTAGTGTCGTCTGATCTTTTGTTGAGACTTGTGAAAGAATTTGGAGTTTTGTTAAACTGTGGAGATACTCAGAGTTTGTGTGTTTGTGTCTCTCAGGCAAGAGGCCATCCAGAAGAAGTAAGTCCAAACATGAGTATGTGGATTCAGCAGAGGGAGCTGAATGTCTCCACACTCAGCCATAACACACAGTGATTATGCCTCACTTCCTTTTCCAGTGTGGAACACTCGAAAAATCTGCAAGACCAGCTGACACACCTGCTGAAATGAAACGACGCAGAATCAGAGATGTCAGGAGTGGGTGTGTTTTGGTCCGAGCTGAGCTGGAATGGGTACCGCAAATTCTGCTATTATCGATGTGGTACTCAGACAGCACTTTGAACTATGAGCTAAGGAGCCAGACTGTGCATTTCTGCATCTGCATTGGGCTTTTTGTTCGGTTTTGTGACCATTTGCTGGTGTTACATCTGAATGTCTCTACACAGAAATTGAGCTGATGAGAAAAAATTGCAACACAACTTTTATGCCACAGTAATAAATATTCATGTTTCTTACTGTTTGTTATTGGTTTTCTCCAGTAATGTTAAGATCAGAGGTCAGAGCTGCTCCTTCACAAAGAACCATCGTACATTTTTTAAAAATTTATTTACAGAAAACGCTTTGATGTGTCATGTTGTAATAAATTATACTGTAAGTGTCACTCTATGCTTATATTCTATAATGCAGGGGGATATAGCATCAGCATATCTGTAGCATTTGTTTCAGAATGGAATTGGAAAACTTCAACATTTTCTTCACTTTGTCAGTTATTTGCTGATGACTCTTGCTCTTCTGTGCTTTCATTTGGCTTCAGCTGTCATGGCAATACAGCTTTCTATGTTTTGACTGTTTAAGGCACAGGTGTCAAACTCCGGTCCTCGAGGGCCGGTATCCTGCATGTTTTAGATATTTCCCTCTTCCAGCACACCTGGTTCAATTAATGATCAGCTCATCATTATGCTCTGCAGAAGCCTGATAATGATGCAATGGCTGCCAGGTGTGATGGAAGAGGGAAATATCTAAAACATGCAGGATAGCGGCCCTCGAGGACCGGAGTTTGACACCCCTGGTTTAAGGTGTCATTTTCTGAACCTGCCGTCAGTTGTCTAGGTCTTTGAAATTAAGCCAACATTTGCAATGAGTAAGATTAGCTGGTACCATGTTACAATAAGAGTTCCCTTATAAAGGCTCAAATGGATTATTATTAAGACAAATCATTAAGTAATGCCTGTAAAACAAGTTTTCTTACTTAGTTGCTAAATTCAGTTTAACCTATCCCCTTATTTTGTCAAACTCTTAACATCATTAACAAATTTTTTCCATACCTGTTAGTAATGAGAACCTTATTGTAAAGTGTAAAATACAGCATTTATTAATCTAAGGTGCCTGTTAGTGTTGAGTTGTAGAAAAAGCCATGAATCTGTTACTGTTTTCACAACCGCCACAAAAGCAGCAACATCAGACACCATCCATACATGAAACACTCTTCACTCACAATGCATTTTTTGGCATGTGCTGTAATATGCTAACTAATAGCAATTGTGCAAGCAAAACTTTTATCAAAAAACAAATTATTTTATTTTTGTAGGGAGACATATACTGTCCAGGACATAACATGACATTGGAAATTTAGTCATTTACCCAACAACAACGCACACACATAAACATATTTATTTGTTTTGTGTATTTATGTATATTATTACATAATTATTTATTAACCCTCTGGTATCCCCCATAAAGGCCCTTCTTAACCACCAAAAGTGTTTGATCTGCATGATGCTATAGTAATGTAAAAAAAAAAAAAAATTTGTTTGTTTTGAACTTTTTTTTTTTTTTTACACTTTTTTGTATTTTGTCATCTTGAGCTATAAACAAAAATATCTCATACTAATGACATGACAAACTATGTTTTTTGATGCCAAATTTTTTTTTGAATATACTACATAAAAATTGGATTCAGTTTTTTTTTTTTTTTTTGCTGCCTGGCATATGTCAATGATTAACACCAACACTGGTTAATATGCATTATTATTTTTGTGCTTGTTCAGATGTTCTAAAATGTGTCAATGTGCATTTTTTACTCACTTTGGAGAAGAGTGCTAGTGTAGTTATTTTCTATTGTTTACAACGTGATTATTTTAGTGGCTGGGTCATAATTTTAAAGATCATGCGAAAATTAACTTTTGAATTCTGACCTAATACTAATTGTGAAAAATTATAGGCTCTTTTATAACATGTGCAAAGTGTGCATAATATGCTCACCTGGATACCAGAAGATGAATAATAATCAGTTGAAATAGCTTGTCATTTATATGTGGGTGGTTTAAATTCTGAATGGATCATTATAATTTCTAACTAGAAGCACTCGGAGAGCACAGACCTCCACCAAGGCTGATCAGTGCCCCCCCCCCCCCCCCCCCCCCCCGTGGACCCCCCCACGCCAAGGAGGTTATGTTTTTGCCAGGGTTTGTTTGTCTGTCTGTCTGTCTGTCCGTTAGTGTGCAACATAACTCAAAAAGTTATGGACAGATTTTGATGAAATTTTCTGGTCTGCGCCCCCCCCCCCCCGTGGGGCCCCCCCCCCCCCGATCACCACCAAAATTTAATCATTTCTTCCTTATCCCATTTCCAACAAACCCTGAAAATTTCATCAAAATCTGTCCATAACTTTTTGAGTTATGTTGCACACTAACGGACAGACAAACAAACAAACCCTGACAAAAACATAACCTCCTTGGCGGAGGTAATCAATTAGTGAAGACAAATGTACACTTCAACTTGTGGCCTGTTCTTGATGGCAACGTGAATGCAGGCATTGGAATCATCAATTTAGACACATGTCAAGAAGCAGAGAACAGACTTATCAGCAGACTGAAGGTTTAGCAGCTGCCAGACCTTGACACAAGCCCAGAGACTCATATACAATACAACACTAATGTGACGGTACGGTGAGCTATGTGTCATTAAAACTGACTGTCAGCTAGAAACAGAGGGTTCTTATCTGCAAAGATATAAAAATATAAACCACATTTACATATAAAGTATGAATTCAAACCATTGAAAAGACCTTTCAGATCAGCTTTGGAAACAATCGTTTTATGTATGTAGCACATTTACATGATAACTGACAACAAAGAAAAAAGGTCCATGTTCAGGCTACAGTTCAGTTTCAAAACAGTTAAAAATGGAGTTAATCTAACAAGAAAAGACTGTGCTGAACCTTCAGAGCGATTAATCTTTTTTCATTCCTAAGAAACCTATGTGGTTCTTTACATTGAGTTGATTATAGGCGAAAATAAATCAAAATTTATTTCAGCCTGTGGTCAATACAATGCAGTCACTATTTCAGACAGTGCAGAAAGTACTCTGATGCTTGGAAATGTATTTATAGAATTATAAGGCTTATTTTTTGGCACATGGCTGGTATTGAACTGAGACACAAATAGATTATGATCAAGTGAGAAGCATTAGTAAACAAGTCAGTGAATCTAAAGCAGAGAAATAAAACCATATTTTCTGATTGTTTCACAGCATTTATACTCTAGTACACAATGATCACACCTTGACACCGAGGTCAGCTGCCACTAGAGGTAAACCACACTAGTTGTGTGTTCGTATGAAAATTAAAAATTGCTTGAGAAAGTCTGAATCCTCTGCTTTAGGGTTTTAGGTTTTACAGAATTGTGTTGAAAGCCAAACATCAGGTCGATTCTTGGAAGTCCACCTGTAACTCCAAGAGATGGTCCACACGTTTTGTCTTCTAGAGCACAAAACAGACTGTGGTTAAAGATATACTTATTCAACTTTGCAAAGCGGAGGCTCTGAAAACTCAAAATATGTAACGTCATTAAAACATAGACTATTAAACTACTCTCACTTAAAAGCTAATAAAGAATAGACTGAAAATAATAACCATTAATGTAACTCCAAAGCCCAATTAGTTTTCAGTATCAGCAATAGAACACAAAACATTATTATCCTGTAATGGTTCTCACTGACGCTAACAGCTGTCTCATTTCTCAGATTTACTGTCTTTACTTGCTTTTCCCTCTGAAATCTGTGACCCTGAGAGTATCTCCCCCCACAGAGTCACGTTTGACCTCATCTGACCCTGTCTCTTCAACCTTGAGTTAAAATGATATGCTTTTTTATACGACAGTGTCTTGTCTTATCACAGAGCCTTGGTCTGTGGGGGTCCAGGGACGATGGCCCCTCATGTCTCAGACCAAGACAGCACCACTTCAAGACAAAACACTGACATGGTGCTGATCCCAGCATGGATTGCACCTGTTTTATTCCTCACAGCAAATCCATGACCGAAACAATTCACAACAGCACAGCTGCTGTTTCATGGTCATATAATACTTATGCTGCTGAAGTAGCATTTGATCATGTTCATTAAAGATCAAAGGTCCTTTGTAAAACACAGAACCAGAGGAGATTAAACACTGGTAAAACAAGCTGAACAGGCCCAAAACTCCAGTGCCTGTCACATTTGGAGCATCATCTGCTTTATATTCATATGCATCTCACTCAAAGCCACTGAGAAACCCACTGAAAAGGATCCAATCGCATAAGGACAAGAAAATAAACACTATTATGATTTGCCAGTTGGTCTGTTGGTCAGATGAATGTGAACATGCAGACCACAGGGTGATGTTAGCATGTAAATCTTAATTTACTTTTCAATAGCTTTTCTTGCGAGGTTCATGTTATGAGCACCAACATGCTTATACGGCATTCAAAAAAATTATTAGCTGTATTTACTTAATGTTTTGTCAAGTGGTTCCACGAAACTTTAAGTAAATGTTAATTGACAACTTTTTGTTCAATTTACTTAATGAAGTATACTGTAAAAGAATACATTAAGTAACTTCAAGTTAAAAAAGTAACTTAATTTTTATGTATTTAGCCTACATTACACAAATGTGATATGGTTGAGTATAACAGATTAATTCCAACACATAAAAGCACTGCAAAAATATTAAGGGAAAGTAATTTCATGCCATTAAGTTTATTTTAAATAACTGAGCTTAGTTTGTCTAATTTCAAATTCCTAATGATGTTAAGTAGAAAAATAAAAAAATAAAATAAAATTCAGAATTCAACAATTTTAGAGTTCAACTTCAGTGTTTAGAAACATTCAAAAATGTATTGTAAACACAGTCATTAACTACTTAACTAACATAACAATGTAATAGTACTGCTGCTCCAAATGCAACCTGCTAAGCAAAGTAGTACTTAAGGCACCTGTTTTTAATACACTCTGGAGGATAAACAAAAGAAATCAGTGAAATTGTTTATCGCCATCGTGGACATATTGTCATGACGGAGTAAATGACTGGACTCAAATGCTTGGCACTGAAGGGAGTAAAGGTGTTTTATTAACAGCAAAGAATCATGAACATAGGTAACAAAAATCCTGAGGATGGACGATAAGGTCCACAGCATGGCAAGATTAGGCGGATAATGAATCTTCGTGTTATGACAGTGAGGATGGAAATCAGAGTCTGAGGCTATTGAGAAGTGGTAAAAATGGCAGATGCAGCAGAGCAGAATGTTCCAGCACCACACCTGAGCAAAGGAATCACTTAAATAGACTCCTAATGGAGATCTGACTCAGGTATGGTGCTAGCAGGTGAAGACAATTGGTTTGAGGGAGGGGTCTGTGACAACACAGGATAGCACCATGACACATATTAGTTTCAACCACAGTAAGGGCATACATGCTGAGTATTTGCCTTAGCCTTTAACACCATGAGTCTTAAACTTAACTTTTGCGGTTAAACAGAAAAGAAGTTCCAGAGAACAAATGAGCAGCTGTCAAAACCACAGCCTATTAGAACAGTTGAAATAAGTCACACAAAGAATAAACCAACACAGGCAGCCTGCTGGTCACACTGGAGGCACCTGAATACAGACTGATCAGGAGTTCTTGTATAGGGGTGTGTATTGGCAAGAATCTGGCGATCTGATATAAATCATAATACTAGGATCATGATATGATATATCCCGATATATCATGATACTATTAAAAAGAAGATTTTTTGTTTCTTTTTTTAAAATGATTATTTCCTGGAAGAATTGAATTACACCTGAAATATGCACAAATACTAAACACTTTTTTATTTGATCAGAACAGGATCTAACGCTATATCACAAAATGTTCCTGTGTTAAAACTTAAATTATGTTTTACAGACATTACAGTTTAAGATCCTGTTCAAATGTTCATATTCTATATGTTCATAATTAACATCATAACATTATTTTTGTGCAATCCCAACAAAGGAACTAACATCTGCCTCTCTCAGACAGTAAAATGTGCTTTTAGGAAGCCTCAGATAACCATTATTTAATAAAACAGTGTTAAATGATAATAAATATAAACAATAAAGAAAAACAAAAAACTAAAATGAACCTCCGCCATATCTGCATTTGAATAAATACCTAAAAATATTGATACAGTACTTTTTAATATCGATACAGCATTGTGAAATGAAATATTGCAACACTGATATTTTCTAACACCCCTATTCTTGTATTTATTCCAGCAGTTTGTTTTTGAGGACCTGGATTTTGTTTGGCAGGTCCTTTGGATCAAGTTCCATCAGAATCTTTTGCATGAACTCAAAAGTGTACTTCAGGTCCGATGGATAGCTCAAGTTCAAGTCATCGATGATGCCAAAAAAGAGAGCACAGGCATTACCAGCTTCTTGGAGGTCTTGGAACACTGCTACTCCTTCTGCTATGATTCTACCAGAGTTCAAGTTTTGAAATCTGCATGAGATCTAAGGAGGCGTGGAGTCTCCAAAGCGATTCCAAAGGGACAAACCCTTTTTTCTCTAGAGCAGGGATCAGCAACCCTGGTCCTCGAGAGCCACCATCCTGCATGTTTTAGGGTGTATTCACACCTGCCTTGTTTGGTCAGTTTAAAACGGACCAGAGTTCGTTTGCTCCCTTGGTTTGGACCTTTTGGGCTGGTGTGAATAAAAACCACCAAACTCTGTTCCGGACCAAACAAGCGAACCGAGACCTAGTTGAAGAGGTGGTCTCGGTGCGGTTCCATACGAACCCTGGTGCGGTTCGTTTGAGGTGTGAAAGCAGACCGGACCTGATCCGACACAGTTGGGTTTTTTGTACCTAACGAGCTCCTGTCGTGCGTCGAGCATTATGGACAATAGAGTTTTACCAGAGAAGCGCTCAGAGTGAGGATAAGCTACGAAGCTGAAAATTAGCCCTGGTCAAACTTGGAGCTTGGAAGGGACACGCTGCCTTTTAGACATCTGGGCAGATGTGCATATAACACAGCTGCTAGAAAGGACACATAAAAACTCCGACGTTTTCAGCTTGTTCAGCGAGAGAATGATTAGGATGACGGTTAGATTTGTCTATTGTGCTTGAAATAAAAAATAATAAACGACTTCATCAGCCCCAGCAAACTTTGCCTGCGTTGAGGAATTCTGTCCCTGGCTAAACTCAAAGGTGATATAGGATAGATACGCATAGGTAAGCAGTACGGAGCACTAATGCTTTTGGAGAACAGTGTTTTCATATACTAGCAGAATTCACACTTCAGACCTGTTCTGTCTTGCGTGAATCAGACCAACAGTCACAACATGATGTGCACACATGAGCGCTGTCCTCCATAGCCATCTTGCCCTGTGTCTTCGTCATTGAGAAATGAATTCTACAATACTGTAAACCTGACGTTGCATCAAACGCTCTTGCTGCTCAAACACTTGTGCAGACGTCTGCATCTGTAAAAACCACTATGACGATAACAAAAACAGCACGCAAAATGTCCATGATTCTGTCCTTTCACTTTGGACTGAGCGCTTTAATGGACACTGCTCATTTCTGTCCAATGGATGAACGACCTCAGCACATGTGGTTTTGTTTACAGATTTTGGTCCACTTACAAAAATGTACAGTGTGAATACGAACCGCACCAAATTAAAAAAAAAAAAATTGGTCCGGACCAAAGCAAGTGAACTATCGGACTTTCCTGGTGTGAATACACCCTTAGATGTATCCCTCTTCCAACACACCTGATTCAAATGATAAGCATATCACCAAGCTCTGCAGAAGCCTGATAACGACAGTTAGGTGAGCTGGAAGAGGGATACATCTAAAACATGCAGGATAGTGGCTCTCGAGGACCAGGGTTGCTGACCCCTGCTCTAGGGCTATCCATCGTAGGTAGGACAGCTGTGCAAACAAAACTTAGAATCCCCATGTACATTTGACTTTGCAGGTTTTCACCTTCAGACAATGCAAGAGACTTGATTTAATATGAATTAATACTTGACTTTTTCAGTAATTTAAATGTGATACTCCTGATTACAGTCAACAACAGTGACATTTCATTTTTTGTGTGTGTGGTTTGTGCCCTGATAAATCACTGCATCTGAAATATTCTCACACAGGATGTTCTTGTGGTTTGGGCACTTTTCCAGGCTTCAGGAAACACCTAAACAAAAAATATGCAGTTGACTCTAACAATGCATATCAAACAAAGCTCTATTAGTTTGATAGTTATCACAGATGATACTTTTCTGCAATCTAGTGGCCATATATAGAAACTACATGCAGAGATGCATACACTGAGTGGCTAACACTGATGTATTTCATTATTCTAATGTAATAAAATAAATGTAATGATTTCACTGTGCTTTGTTGTTTTACATGATTACTATATTATTTTCAATTCTTGTCTAAATGGTTTCAATGAGTCAATATATTTGTACTGTTAGAGTAGAGCTGTAAATGCAGCCTCAAGGGTGGCACAAGCCAGTGTAATCACTGAGCTGGTCCCAAGCCCAGATAAATGCAGAGGGTTGTGTCAGGAAGTGCATCCAACATAAAACTTTTGCCAAAACCATGCAAATCACAACAAAGAACATCATATCGGAACGGTCGAGGCCCAGTGTAACAGGCCAGAGTATAACCCCAGGCTAGAAAATATCCAGGTCTAAAGTGGTCTAGGCCAGAATATACCCCTCCAGGCCAAAATATGACCCTTCAGGTCAGAATATATCCCCCAAGGCCAGAATATGACCCTTCAGGCCAGAATATACCCCTCCCTTCTCAGAGATAAAGTTATCCACCACATGAACTCTGACTTGACAAAAAACATCAACAGAACTACTTAATGAACATGTAAACACCTTTGATATCTCTTGTGATGGAGTTTGGACAACTGATGCAGGATCAAAGCCACAGCGAATCTGCTGAGTTACAATTGTCATTCACAAAAAAGTCTGTGACTTTTGTGTGACTTTTGTGTGAATGGATTGGTCGACATGTCCCTCAATCAGCAAACAACAGTACATCCACTTTATCTTGGGGTATATTCTGGCCTGGAGGGTCATATTCTGGCCTGGAGGGGTGTACTCTGAGATTTATATTCTGGCCTGGGCTATTTTACATCCCAGGGTATAGTTTGGCCAAGGACAGTTTATTCTCTGGGGTGTACTCCTCCTGGGTCAGACTGTCAACAGTATTTCATTACACTCCCACCTGAGTGCATGACCTTGAAAACAAGCATGATCGTTTTGATCTTAGTTTGTTATATGATGCAGAGATTGGATGACACTTTTAATTTAATGACTTCTATTCTATTCTATTCTATTCTATTCTATTCTATTCTGTGTTGTTATCAGTTTAACTTTGAACATTTAAGATAAGATAAGATAAGATAAGATAAGATAAGATAAGATAAGATAAGATAAGATAAGATAAGATAAGATAAGATAAGCTTTTATTAGTCCAACAAGAGGAAATTCCAATTTATATTTGTAGGGAGGACTTGCTGGTCTTAGAACTTGAAGTTTCAGGATGTTATATCTTTTATTATATAATGCAGTGGTTCTCAAATGGGGGATATACTCGCATACCCCTGGGGGTACGTGAAGGCACTCCAGGGGGTACGTGAGGTTTTAAAATATATTTAAAAAGTAGCATCCATACAAAAATCCTTAAAAAAAAAAATTTAAATTAATTAAATATTTCAGGAAAATATATAAGTTCATAAAATGATTTTTTTTATTCAATAGACTGTTCAGTTTCATCACCCTAAAAACCCAGAGTCTCCCCCATACCAGAATGGTTCGACCCAACCTGTCATATGCCACCTAGCATCACCTGTTTATCACTTGAAAACTCAAACAATGGAGTTGTGGTTAAAGCGTAATTCTTTTGAGAACACAGAGGGACAAGTGGCAAACAAGGCCAAACCAGAGCTGGCAAAATTCCGGCTGTATCTTGAAGATTATTATGTTATGTTATGTTTTTGAGAACAGATCTTTGCTATGATCCCAAGGAGGACACTTTATGTTGATAATTAGGGGCTCAGCCTGAACATCACCATGGCAACGACAGGTTATTAAGGGTCATTGGAGTCACATTACATTGGTGCAGGGGTGGAGGTAGAATTTAAGAAGGGGGGGGGGGGGGGGCAAGCTGTAAATACTGACAGAATGAACGGTAACTCTGTCATTTTTGGTCCAATCAGCACCAAACTTGACCTGGCTGATGTTAGCCAAGCATTGAATGAAATGATACTAAATTAGACTGATACTGCCAACTAGTGGTCCCCTATGGTAACTCTGTCATTTTTTATCCGATCTCCACCAAACTTGACCTGGTTGATGTTAGTCCAGCCTTGAATGAAATGATACTAAATCAGGCTCATACTGCCACCTAGTGTTCCCGCACGGTAACTCAGTCATTTTGGTCTGATCTCCACCAGACTTG
This sequence comes from Sphaeramia orbicularis, assembly GCF_902148855.1. Lineage (NCBI taxonomy): Eukaryota > Metazoa > Chordata > Actinopteri > Kurtiformes > Apogonidae > Sphaeramia > Sphaeramia orbicularis. The sequence goes on along the minus strand of NC_043971.1, from coordinate 47,490,631 downwards.
ACCTGGTTGATGTTACTACTTCCCTGAATGAAATAATACTAAATCTGGCTGAGCATTGCCACCTAGTGGTCCTGCATGGTAACTCGGTCATTTTTTGTCCGATCAGCACCAAACTTGATGTGGTTAATGTTGCTCCCACTCTGAACAAAATGCTGAATCTGGCCCACAGTACCACCTAGTGGTCCCACACGGTAACTCAGTAATTTTTGGTCCGATCAGCACCAAGCTTGACCTGGTTGATGTTGTTCTTGCCTCAAACAAAATGACACAGCGATATTGAATCCGATTCATAGCGCCATCTAGTGGTCCCGGAAATTTTCCTCGGCTGTGTGCCGCTTGGGCCTGGATGTGGATGCGACCTTGCGATCGTGAGCGGGACCTGTTGTCATGAACGACCTCAGAATAGAACCGATGGCGTGCCCCCCCACCCCCCCAAGCCCCTCTCATGATTTCTGCGTGTGGAAATTGTCTAGTTATTTTTATGTGCACAAATCTTTATTTATAATTAAGTTAATTATTTCTTTCTTTTTTTTAGTTATATCTTTTTATTTCCAAATAGTTCAAGAGAGACCACAACAAATGGAGTTCCAAAGTTTAATAAATCAGGCACTGATGGCACAGCACTCTGTTCTAAGTCATTTTTTTTTTAACCAAAAATACTTTTCGCTGGTTAGGGGGTACTTGGCTGAAAAAATATTTCACAGGGGGTACATCACTGAAAAAAGGTTGAGACCACTGATATAATGAACAGTCAAATTAATCGAACATTATTTTCCAATTGCATTATAATGTTTTGTTTTTAATGTGGTTTTGTTTTAATGTGTAAACACTACTGAGAAGTTGTGGTAGTAACCTTTAATCTTTGCTGAAGTTTAATATTTTTTACTGATTAAGGTTTTTCTGGTTGAAGTTATAAAAGTCATTTAAAGTTCTATGATTTACGTCAATTGGCTTTCTCACTTAACCCTCTATGGTACCATGTTGCCCTCTGGCAACAGAGCCTTTTTTGGCCTGTCATATCTCAACAATGCATCCCAGTAAATGATACAATACTTTAAAAAGAGGAAAAACAATAAGGAAACAATAAAAATGGTTTAATTCATCAAATGACCTCCGGGAGGCCAGTTTGAAACCTTTTTTCACATGATTTTTCTAAGGAAACAGCTCTGCTATCTTGCTGCAAAAAATGGCTTTCAAAATGTTTTTCCCTGGCCCTTTTCCACCTGGAAAAAAATATATTCACACTAATAGGTGAGTAAACTTAATGTTTTGATAGTTTCATGCAATTTATTTGCTAATTAAATATTGACAATGTGTTAAAATGCAGCTGTTGCCCCAAGGCAACAACATACCATCATAGTAAATTGCACATGTTGCCTAACCATTATGGAATCATCACAGCAATATTGCGTCAGCATCTGTCTGTCAGGTCAACACTGACCATTGGCCTATTTGGGTGGAGAAAAAAGGGCAAGTGCAAATACCCTTGATGTAAGGGTATAGGGAAAGTGCAGTGCACAAAATGTGTCACCTACCTGTGACAAATGCACTGAGCAGCATCAGCACAAGTGATGGCAACATATGTCAGGAAAGACACAGGGGACTGAGAAAACATGCGCTGAAATGAAGCAGTGATGATCAAACACTGGAATTTGACATTTGTTTCTTATTTTTCAAATGGTTATAATCTTTGTTGAGATAAGTAGTTTAAAGTTAGTTAGACTTAGTTACACTTTACACGTTTATTTAAATGGGTTGTTCCTAAATGATACAATGTTACCTACAGGCAACATTTACCCAAGAAACCTTTTAAGAGTTTATTTTATGTTTTTGAATTTAAAATTCCATGAATTGTGACTTCTGGATGTTATTGAAGATTTTTGCATCTGTTTATTAAATAAACAATGTTCAAACTGGAAAAAAAAACAAAAAAAAAACCATTCTTTTTCACTTTATCCATCATTATATGGTGCAATGTTGCCTACAGGCAACAAACCCCAAAAACTTCCAAAAATAAAAATAAAAAATAAATTTCTTCAGATTATGTTTATTTAGTCAATTTTGAGACAGAAAAACACTCCAAACATTTTTTTTCCCTCACTGGGATCATAATGTGTGTAACCGGTGGTGTCGGACTCTGCGTTGTGTTCTTTTAATGATGACGCACATGCGTCTTTGGAGGCAGTCTCTGTTTATTGTTCTGACAAAAATGATAAAACATAAAGACCTCCAGTCAGCGACCCATGTAAAACACACTCCTCTCTCACAGAAATCCGAAACAAAAGGGCCATACATTAAATCATTAAAACAAAAAACAACATACCTGACAAAAATGATAAAACATAAAGACCCCCGTAAAACACACTCCTGCACAAACCAAATGATAAAGAAATGTGTTTAAGTACATTATAAGCGTCTGATACAGCCTAAACTAGCCGGTTCATGTAAAAAAAATTTAATTAACAGAGGTTAAAATAAAAATTTTCAAGAACTTTACGGCTGCTTAGCTCTCCTACAGAAATCCAAAAAAAAGGGAAGAGGCAAAGGCACTCCGGTCATATTGCGCAGTGTCACACTGTAAATTGTTCGCTGGGGAACAGACCAAAACCAAAAGTTCCACACACTGACCCGAAGGCCCACAATGTCAGGTACCAACCAAAAGAAATTAAAATAAAATGAACAGATTTTGTGTAATTATAACAATACACAATATAATATACATACCCACATTGCTGCTAAATAACTGACCCTGTTACATGTGTACCATAGAAGGTTTTAACTTGGCATCAGGAGTTCAGGACTTAACTTAGCTTCAGGACTGTTTTATGAGCACTGAATGGAGTCTATTTGAAAACCCTGACATTGATCGATACACACAGACTGTGCTCTCCAACATCATATTCTGTGCTGGAAATGTTACTGCCGCAAGATATATCCAGATGTTTCCGAATGAGAAACCCTGGCTGACGAATGAAGTCCAACACCATCAGAGAATGCAACATTGCCTTTAAGTCAGGTGACAGGACACAGTACTGCATGGCCAGAGGGAACCTAAGGAGGGGGATAAGAGCTGCTAAGGAGCTGTACAGGAGGAAAATAAAGGGTCATATCACTGACAACAATTTGTGACAGGTATGGCATGGAATACAGCACATTTCCAACTTTAGGGGGCATAGCACAACATTGGTTCAAGGTTATAAAAGTTTTGGATATTTCATTATAGTTTAGTTTTATTTAGTTTTGACTCTTTATCCTCTAATTCAGTTAGTTTTAATTCATTTTTAGAGCAGGTTTGCTGTTTTTATTAGTTTTCATTTTTTTTCTAAATGCTTAGTTTTTGTTTAGTTTTAGTATTAATTTTAGTTTTGTCATATCTTTAATCTTCTTCTCCGTCGTATTCACATAAATCCCATACAGGACTCCCAACTTTAGTCTCTATGTTTCCAGGTAGAGTGGGGACAAGAAGATGACTCTAAACAACAAGTGATGAGAAGTGACGGACCGTGAAGTACCATATGGTGCCGCTAGGTAAAATTGCTACAGCGAAATAAATCACTTTCATATCAGTCCGACATTGACAAAGATGAAAACAAAGGGAATTTAATCCATAATTTTTATGTTTTCATTAGTTTTGTAAGCACACAATACAGTTTCAGTTAGTTATCGTTTTTTTCTTTTAATTATAGCTTTTATTTATTTCAGTTAATGAAAATGTTTTTTCAATTCTAGTTTTTGTCATTTCATTAGTTTTTGTTAACGTTAATGACCTTGCATCAGTCATCGCAAATGCTCCAATGGCAGAGTATCTAAAGTGTTTCTTTGCCTGTTTTGAGGTGCGCAGGCAAATAATGCTCCCTGCAGCCTACACCAGCACTGCACTCACCCTCCAGCAACTTCATATGAGAGCTGACCTCAGGACTGTAAACCCAAGGAAGGCGGCTGGACCAGACAGACTACCAGGGAAAGGGCTCAGAGGGTTTGCAGATCAGCTATCAGGAATACTGACTAAGATCTTCAACCTCTCTCTGTCCCTTGCCTCCATCCCAAGCCTGCCTAAAATAAACTGTTATAATCCCTGTCCCCAAAACAGCAACCAACACCAGCCTAAACAACTACAGGCCAATTGCTCTGACCTCGTTGATCAATGCTTCCAAAGACTGGTCTCTCAACACATCAAGGCCTGTCTTTCTCCATCACTCAGTCCTCACCAATTTGATTATAGGGCTAACCATTCCACTGAGGATGCCATCGCAATCACACTCCACACTGCTCTGAGCACCTCGAACATCCTGGGAACTATGTTAGAATGCTGTTCATAGATTACAGTTCAGCCTTCAATACTATCATCCCTGACATCCTAATCAATAAACTCTTGGACCTTCTCCCCCCACCCTCACCCCACTCACGCTTGGATTAAGGACTTTCTTATAAACAGACCACAATTCGTGATACTTGGCCCCAGTCTCTCCTCCTCTCTCACCCTCAGCACTGGCTCTCCTCAAGGCTGTGTGCTAAACCTACTCCTATATGCACTTTACACATATGACTGTACCCCATCCCACCCCTCAAACTGCATCATAAAATTTGCAGGTGACACCACTGCTGTCGGGCTCATCTTCGGGGGAAGAAACGAGGTCCAGTGGCTCTCTGTAGGGATGCACCGATACCACTTTTTTCCAGACCGAGTACGAGTACTTACATTTGAGTTCTTGCTGATACCGAGTACCGATATGAGTACTTAATAATCCCATTCCAGTTCTTAGTTCCTTTTGTAAATGTGCTTTATTGTTGTTGTCATTAGTCTGACTGTAGCAAGGTGCTGCTACTGACATTGAATGTGTTGGAATAAGCCTTTCTCAATTAATCCACCAGGGGGCGCCGCTCTGATTTAACCATCCTGGACAAATACCACGAAGAAGAGTAAAGTTTTTTGAGAAGAAGAAAGTCAGTAATAACAAACATGGAGACGGCAAAGGCAACACTAATGTGATACTAATATTGCAGCGTTTTCACTAGTAAGGTTTAAAAGCGAAGCATCAGCAGGTAGGGAAAAGATAAATGAGCGTTAAGTTTCATTTTCACTTCCACTGGCGGAGGTCAGTACCGCTTTGTACCCCTGGCCCAGCCCTGGGTAGTTGTCATAAATCTGTCAGTAGTTTTTCTCTAACTCACACAGTCGCTCTTTGAACAGATCCTCTACCTCCACGGTTCCCAGTGGTATTCTCCATCTGGGTACACATCTAGAAAACCTAGAAAACAGATGGAATGTACATAGAGGATGGACAGAATGCTCCGTCGGTATCTGTCTGTCTTTAACGTTAACTTGCAGTCAGCATTACTTTTATCATCGTTTTATTTTTATTTATTTTGAAAAATCTCCACACTCTTCACACATTCCACACATTATTCCACTGCTGCATACCACAGTGAATGTCACACAGCCGTAAGTGGTATCGGTGCATTTGTATCGGATTACTTTTACGAGTACGAATACGAGTATACACACTGAGTATCGGAGCCCGATACTGGTATCGGATCAGTGCATCCCTAGTTGTCTGTATGGTGTTCAAGCAACAATCTCATATTTATTTAAATTAATTCATATAAACTCAAAATGGATAGTAACTGATTCAAATACATTATTACAAATATTTAATTATTTAACTTGTATTACGGCTGCCACTGCCACAATAACACTAGTAAATTAGGCTACTGCTATTATTATTATTATTATTATTATTATATTTTTATATTATTACAACAATTATTATTTCCCCCCCCTCACTCCCCCCTCTCTCTTTTTCACTTTCATTCACGCTCCCCTCTTCCCATTTTCCCTATCACCCCTAACCAAGCTATATTGGTTATATACTCCTGTGTTGGCTTCGCTACACTGGCTCCCTGTAAAAGTTAGGATAGACTTTAAAATACTCCTCCTCACTTACAAAGCCCTTAATGGCCAGGCACCTACTTTTCTGAAAGAGCTTTTAGTTCCATACAATCCATCTAGAGCACTACGCTCTCAACGTGCAGGCTTACTGGTGGTCCCTAGAATCTCCAAAAGTAGGACGGGGGCCAGAGCCTTCAGTTACCAAGCTCCACGATTGTGGAACCACCTCCCTCCCTCGGTCCAGGAGCTCTATGTTTAAGAGTAGGTTAAAAACATTCCTTTTTGATGAATCTGATAGTTAGGGCAGCTCAGGCTGCTCTTAGTTATGCTGCTGCTGGGAGACTCATCTGGATACACTGATCTCTTCTCTGCTCCTCCTCCTCTCTGACCTCCTCTCAGCTCCTCTTTCTCCCTGACCTTTTCTCTCCTAATTTTCTCTTCTATTTACACCCCAGTGAATTCATGTTACTGACTTGATTTCTTCCCTGGCGTCTCTGTGCTTTTTTGCCTCACAGGTTTTCTCAGGATCATCTCTGGACCTGCTGCTGTGGTCCTGCCTTCATTGTCATCACTCACTTATTCATATAGATATGATAGTGTTTATTATATTGTTCCATAGATGTTCTAGTTCTGTTATCTGTGCATCATCTGCATCAATGTGTCTCCCTCTACTTCCCCCCTTCTCCCTCAATCTCTCTCTATCTCTATCGCTCTCTTTTTTTCTCCTCCTTTACTCTCTCTCTTTAACCCCAACTGGTCAAGGCAGATGGCCATCCTCCAGGAGTCTAGGTCTGCTCCAGGTTTCTGTTGTTAAAGGGAAGTTTTTCCTCGCCACTGTCACCAGTTACAAGTGTTTGTTCCTGGAGGATTCTGTTGGGTTTCTGTAAATTGGCTTAGAGTCTGGTTTTGACCAACTTTATATGTAAAGTGTCATGAGATAACTTTTGTTATGATTTGGCGCTATATAAATAAAATTTGATTTGATTTATTTTGTTTAGTTGCTCTTTACATTTATGATCTTTTTCATTGTAATATGATGTTGTCGTTGTTGTTTGTCAATACTCTGTCATTGTTGTTGTTTGTGGTTTGTTCATTTCAAGGTCAAAGTTACTTTATTTGTACCCGTAGGTAGATTTGTTTTGCAGTCTAGGTGATTGCTTTGGTATTACAACAATACATACGTTGAACATGTAGGACAGGTACTTGATCACGCTTACAGACAGGACAAAAAGACAGGACAAAAAGTGCTCAGTGTTCCACCATTCATCAGTATAGCAGCATGGATAAGTAAAAGAATAAAATAAATAAAAAATAAGGTCAAATAAATAAAAACAAGATGCAATAGAACACAATAAAAACCAGAAGAGATAAAAACAATCCGGGATAAAAACCAGGATAAGAACATAAAATTTAAAAATTAAAAAAAATTGAAGTCACATTAATAATAAATAGAGCAAAGAAATGGAATAAATAACTGAAATAAGTTAGTAAAGTGCAATGTTACTATTTTTTATTGAGCTCAGTGACGGCGACAGGAACAAAGCTGTTTTTATAACACTGTGTCCTACCTTGGGACTAAAAACCTCCGTCCAGAGGAAAGGAGCTGAAATTCACCTCGTAAAGGATGGGAGTCATTATTAAGAATTGATGAAGCCATCCTCTGTACCTGTTTAGTGTACAGGGAGGCGGGACAAGACTGGGACTCACCAATCAGGCCACTGGACCATCTGACTATTTGATTCAATGAGTTTCTCTCTGCAACTGAGGTCTGACCAAACCACGCCACCAGGCAAAAAGATAAAACAGACTCAATAAAGGAACAATAAAACAAAGTTAAAATGGTTTGATCAATGTGGAAGTGTGCCAGTTTCCTAAGGCAGTGGAGGCGCTGATGGCCCTTTTTACACACAGATCTGCAGTTTTCAGTAAAACTCAGTTTTTCATCAATTATCACCCCAAGGTATTTGTATGATTGCACTTGCTCTATAATCTGGCCTTTAATTACAGTGACTCCATGCCTGTCCTGTTGTTTTCTAAAATCAATGATCATATCTTTTGTTTTAGATATGTTCAGGTGAAGGTAGGACTCCTCACACCACTGGACAAAGTCGTTAATGACAGGGCCGTGACGGGTCTCCCCCTCTTTGAGCAGGCTGACAATGACTGAGTCATCAGCATACTTAATGATGGTCCTGTTTTCATATGCACTCTGACACATATTTGTGTAGAGAATGTATAATAGCGGAGACAGGACACAGCCTTGAGGAGAACCAGTGGAGGAGAACACTGGGTTGGACAGAACCCCATTCATCCTCACTCTTTGTGACCTGTCTGTTAAAAAATCTAAAATCCAGCCCATCAGATTTTTCTAAAAGCCTTTTAATTAGAATGTGGGGCTGGATTGTATTAAAAGCGGAGGAGAAGTCTATAAATAAAAGCCTTGCAGATGCCCCTTTACCCTCCACATGTTTAAAAATCATGTTTTAAAGAGTCAGTGTGGTGTCTTCCACTCCTCTGTTGGGCCTGTATGCAAACTGCATTGGATCCAGCTCATGTTCAGTCTCCTTTAAAATCACAGTCTTAACCAGTTTCTCAAAGACTTTCATAACTACTAAGGTGAGCGCAACAGGCCTAAAGTCATTCAAAGTTTTTGGACGGCTGGATTTAGTAACAGGGACCATGACAGCATCCTTCCAGAGAGAGGGCACATGCTGTGTCTGCAAGGACTTATTAAAAATAAACTGAAATACAGGACTGAGTTCATTAGCACAGGATTTAATAAGACGACCACCGATGTTGTCAGGATGTGGCTCTTGTTCATCTTCACGGTACTAAAAGCCTTTCTGACATCGCTCAGTTCAATGGTAAAGTGCTGACTGTCCTTCAGGTCCCGTTCCAGCTCTAAAATGTCCTTACTAAAATCAAAAGAATTAAAACGAACATAAAAACTGTTAAGAGCATTTGCAAAATCTCTGTCTGAATTAAAAACCATCTAAAATGGTCTGCCTGCTGCTCTGGGGATTTTGAAGGCCTGCAATGGTTTTCATACATGTCCACGCAGAACCAAAATTGTTTGCAGCCATCTGTCATGCGTCGACGGTTATGTTGAGTTAGTTTAGGGGTTTTGTTTTGGTCTCTTCCTGTTTTATTTTGGTGATGGTGGTCGCTTTCCTGTTTTTTGTCTGCACGCTGTCAGTCTTTTCTCTGTCTTGCCTAATCCCATCATTGCCTGCACCTTGGTGTTCCTCATGTAATTGCCCACACGTGTTTGTGATCCCTGCCTTCCCTATATATTCTTCCCCTCTCCCTTTGTCTGTTGTCAGTGCATTGTTTCTGTGATCTTGAGAAGACCTACTAACGTTAAGTATCTTGAATCTTGAACCTCATGTTATCTACCTCAGGCTTTTTAGTTTGTATAGAGTACGTTGTACTTTTCTTTTAGTTATTAGGGTATTTAGAGCACGTTGTGCTTTCTCTTTTAGTTTATCCATTTTTGCACTTTGTGAACTTTTCACAATAAATCACAATAAATCCCTTTTGACCGCTGATATAAGTGTCTCGTTGCATTTGGGTCCACACCAAGTGTCGTGCCTTAACACCATCTTATTTTCAAGAGCGGTTTTATAGTGTTGTTTTGCTTTCAAAATCTCAATTTTCAAGTTTTTGGTGGCTGACTGAAGGTCAAAGACAGCTCTTTTTTTGGAAAGCCAATTTCTTGTTCTTCAGACAGGTTTTAACATTTTTTGTGACCCATGGCTTGTTGTTAGAGTACACTTTAACACACTTATGGTGTATAATCATGTCTTTACAGAAAGCAGCATAAGAGCTGGTGACATCCACCAGAGCATCCAGATCACCCCCACAAGACTGAATAAAAACGTCCCAATCTGTACATTTAAAACATTCCTGCAGGGAGAGCACAGATTCCTCTGACCACATCTCAATGTCCTTGGTCCTTATTTTCTCTCGTTTTAAAACGGTCTTATAGGTGGGCAGGAGATGCACACAGTTGTGGTCAGCAGATCCCAAAGGAGGAAGAGGGAGGGATTTATAAGCATCCCTCACCGACCCATAACAAAGGTCCAATATTTGTTTGATTTTCCCTTTGTATATGTGTTGTTGTTGTTTTTCTGTCCACAATGTCTTGTTAACTAATTTAAAAAAAAAAAAACAAAAAAAAAACAATCTGCAACTTAACTGGGGCTGCAGCTGTTGATTCTTTTTGAAGTCGAGTATTCTACCAAAAATTTCAGCGATTATTTGAGTGATCGGCTTTATTTATTTATTGCATTCGTAAACAACTATACTATTGTGTTCATGCACGTGCATGGTGTGTACATTATGACTTTGTGCCTTTATAAATGACCATTAAGCTTTCAAAGTGTACTGTTGTTCAGTCACTCCATTTCATGTGAAGAGTTTTTTTTTTTTTTTTTTTTACAAAAGATCAAAATCCCTCTTATTATTGTGAAACACACGTTGCACAAGCCTGCAGAGAGCCCCATACACACAAATATTATACAACACTGAGGTACAAGAATGGGGGTCATTGACCAGCACTGGAAAGACACATGAACATAAGCAAAAACCTGAAGGTGTTTACAAAGGTTGATCTGAAGAGGGGCAGTTGAGAAAAGATGGACTTTTCTTACTTAGCATCACTCCCCGACACGATGGAGTGAGATTTCAGCACTGCTACGCTCGGTCTAGGGGTTTCCAAGACGCAACATGACATGAGACTCCCCTCCCTCCATGTCCCTTAACAAACAGGGCAAATTATCAAAAATGACCAGCAAAAAAGAAAAATTAAATCAGGTAAGGGAATCAAAATGTTCTACAAAAACAAACGAAGGAAACCAAAATACATCCATCTTACCAAACAAAACTTAAAGAAAAAGATTCCCTCCTTGTATCACTGGTTTTACAAAGGTCTAACAAAAATTACAAAAGGCTGGTCTGCACAGAGGGGGAGATGAAATGAGAGGAGTCTCTTCTGAAGGAATGAAGATCTGGCATTTAAATTTCCCAGTTCTTCTGTGAGGCACCAATCAGAAGTAGCCAGCACACCAATACCACTCCTGCAGCTCATCTTCGATCAGCTGCTATCTGTTGGAGGGAAAAAAAAAAAAAACAGAACACACCCACACATAAGGAAGAGAACAGAAGAACTACAAAAATACAACAGAACAAATGACACAGCCCATTGCAGAATCAAAAAAAAAAAATACTAACCCTTAACACCTCTCACCCCAAGAATTTAACACTCCCCTACTCTGTTAAATTCCTATTCTGTATGGGATGGTGGGTTTAACAATCTAGTTCAACATAGATCTGGTCAACGCATCTGCCATAACATTATCGGCTCCTTTCTTATGACAGATGTGTAAACTAAAGTCTTGAAGAAGTAAAGACCAGCGCATTAGCCTTTGATTTGTATTGCGCATGCGTGACAGGAATACTAAGGGGTTGTGGTCTGTAAATACCTGAACCGGTTGAGAACTAGAACCAAGATATACTTCAAACTGTTGTAATGCAAGTAGTAGTGCCAGGGCCTCTTTTTCGATTGTGCTGTAATTTAATTGATGTTTATTAAATTTCTTTGAGAAATAACAGATAGGATGTTCTACACCGCGGTGATCCTCTTGAAATAGGACAGCACCTGCCCTATGCGCACTGGCGTCCACCTCTAATTTAAAAGGGCGCTCATAGTTTGGAGCCGCCAGTACAGGCGCACTACTTAGTAATGCCTTTGCTGCATCAAACACAGCCTGACAGGCCGGAGACCAGATGAATTTTTTGAGAGGGCTAACAAGACTAGTAAGAGGAGCCACGACGTCGGAGAAATTTCAGCAGAATTCTCTGTAATAGCCACACATTCCAAGGTAGCGACGCAGCACGCGCCTTGACTGAGGAATTGGAAAATCTACCACGGCCTGAACTTTAGCTGCGACAGGACGCACCTGTCCCTGACCCACCTCCTTGCCTAGGTAGGTAACAGTAGCTTTACCGAACTCGCATTTGGTGAGATTTAATGTCAAATTAGCATCACGGAAACAACTTAAAATGATTGACAAAGTTTTCAAATGTTCAGCCCAGGTTTTTGAATAAACCACTACATCATCTAAATACGCCTCGCAACCTTCCACGCCATTCAACACTTTTTTCATTAAGCGTTGGAAAGTTGCGGGTGCATTCCTAAGTCCAAAAGGCATCACAGTATATTACAAAAATTGGTCTGGTGTAACGAAGGCAGATATCTCTGACGCACGTGCTGTTAGTGGCACTTGCCAGTAACCCTTTAGAAGATCTAACTTTGTCACAAATTTAGCAGCTCCTACCCTATCGACACAATCTTCCATTCTTGGAAGTGGATAAGAATCGGGTTTTGTAACCGAATTTACTTTCCTGTAATCATTACAGAATCGAGCAGTGGTGTCCGGTTTTGGAACTAAGACACACGGGGAACTCCATGGACCATTACTTGGAACAGCCAACCCATGCTCCAGTAAATAATTTGTCTCTTGTTGCATAAGTTTTCTTTTAGTTGGGTTTACCCTGTAAGCATGTTGTTTTATTGGACAGTGACCTTCAACATCAATATCATGATATGGCACTGAAGTTTGTTTTGGATGATCGGAAGAGAGCACTAAATTTTCATTGATTAAACAGATGATGTCGTTACGGGTGGGTTCGGAAAGATAGGACAGAAACGAGTTTAAATCATTTAAGATTTCAGAATTCTGTAACCGAATACCCGGTAAAGAACTGTTAGCTCTCAGCCCGTCATCAGACAGCTGGTAAGGGTTAACGCAGGTGACAGTCATGACTGATGCACCTTGAGGTGGTGGTGGAACCACATCTTTTCTGGAGACGTAACGCTTTAACATATTTATGTGACAAACACGGGTTTTTCGTGTTCTATCGAGAGTGCGCACCACATAATCTGTTTCACTAATTTTGCGCTCTATAACATATGGACCTGAAAATTGAGCTTGCAGACTAGACCCAGGAATAGGAAGCAACACCAATACTTTATCACCTGGCTGAAAACTGCACTGTACCGTCTTTTTATCAAAGTTATGTTTCATTTTAGTTTGGGCCTGAGCAAGATTTTGTTTTGCTAGGTCCTGTACATAACGAAGTCACTCACGAAAACCGCTGACATAATCCAGCACATTACGCTCAGCATGAGGTTCTGAAGATAACCATGCGTCACGGAGCAGCCGAAGAGGACCGCGCACGGTGTGGCCAAAGACCAGATCAGCAGGACTAAATCTAAGGGATTCTTGAGGGGATTCCCTAACCACGAGAAGAAGGAGTGGTAGTCCTTCATCCCACTCTCTACCAGATTCAAGGCAAAATTTACGCAGCATTGATTTTAAAGTCTGATGGAACCGTTCGACTGCACCTTGGGGCTCAGGATGGTAAGGGCTAGATGTTACATGCTTAATTTTTAGTTCAGCCAAGACTTGAGAAAAAGTCTTTGACATAAAATTTGTGCCTTGATCAGTTTGAACAATTTTAGGTAGGCCAAAAGTCGAAAAAAACTTAATTAGGGCTTTCACCACTGTTTTGGTTTTTAGAGTGTGAAGGGGAATAGCTTCTGGATAATGAGTGGCTGCACACATTATAGTCAGAAGATACTGCTGTCCAGATTTGGATTTTGGCAGAGGGCCAATGCAGTCCAACAGAATGCGCTCAAATGGCTCCGCCATAACAGGTATTGGCTGTAGAGGAGCTGGAGGTATCGGCTGGTTTGGCTTTCCCACTAATTGACATGCGTGACAGGACCTACAATGTTTTACCACATCGGATTTAAGACCAGGCCAAAAGAAATTACGCAAGATCTTATATGTTTTTTTAACACCCAGATGACCACCAGTAACAGAGTCATGCGCCAATTTCAAAACCTGTGGTCTGTACTCTACCGGCACTACTACTTGAGTCACAACGTTCCACTCAGTGGAATCAGGAGCCCATTTCCTCATCAGAACACCATTTTCAAAGAAAAAACACACAGAGTAAAACTGTTTATCTGTCAAACCTGCCACCAGACGATAGTCTGGTTTTGTCTGTCTTTCATGTTGTCTGTTATTTCCTGTTTTATTTTGTTAAGTTTCCCTCGTGTGTCTTGTCTGGTGTCTTTACTTCCTTTCCCTGATTGTGTCCACCTGCTCCTGATTACCTGACTCCGCCCTAATTTGTTCCTCCTGTGTCTCGTTGTCTTCCCTCCCTTTTGTGTATTTAAGTCCTGTCTTTTCCCCTGGTCAGTCGCCAGTTCGTATTTTCCTCGTGAAGTACTTACCAGCGTTTTGATCCTGTCTGTCTGTCTGCCTACCTGTTTTTTGACCCGGTTTGCCATCTCGTTTTTTTGCCTGTCTGCCTTATCCCTGTCGGTTTTGTCTGCCTCAGTCTGACCTCCTGATTTTTGATCTCCTCGCCTGACTTTATACAGTACATGAGCTAGCCTGATCCCTATGTCCTGTTGCCTGTCTGACTGCTTTCCCGTGTATGACCTGTTTCCGCCACTGACCTCCCTCTGCTTCTCCCTAGTCGGGGTACCGACGCATACTACCGAACCGGACGGAGGGTTCTCATCCCCAGTCCGGAGTCCTAACCAAGAGAAGAACACAGCGTCCATTGTTTTCAAGATTTTGTTCAGTATCATATTCTTTGATCTGTCAGTGTGTTCAGTGGTCAATAAACACTGTGAACTTTTACATCTGTCTCTGGGTTCTGCATGTGGGTTCAGTTATCGTACACAGACCATTACATTATCACCAGAAACAGCAGAAGACCGACACTGCGCTAGGGTTACGTCACTCTGTTGAGCCTTAATTAACATTTCTCTTTCCACTTTGAAATCAATCTCAGATTAAACAGGCAACAAAGTCACATTTTTTTTCACATTTTTCTTTCACAGACACATTATCAGACAGTTTATTCACAACATTAGAAGCCATGAAAGTGTCAGAAAGATCCACAATTTCACCCATTTTGCGGCTCTGAGCATGCGTAATTACGCATGCAGGAAACACAGAAGAAAACGAAGGACAAGGGGCTGAATCGGATGAATTACAAGTGGGTTCATCAACGACCTCCGGCGCGGGAAACACCTGACCACCAGCCAAATCGTTACCGAGAATAAAGGACACACCCTTAACTGGCAATTGAGGACGCACAGCTACACGTATCTGCCCACTGAGAAATGAGGGCTGAAGATGCACCTTATGGAGTGGGGCTTTTACCACGCTCATTTTAATTCCCCAAACCAAGAGATCTGATTTGCATGATGATTCATCTGGAAGTGGTAACACATTATCAAGCATGAAGGAATGATCCGCACCAGTATCTCTGAGAATGGTAACTTTACCAGTATCTCTGAGAATGGGAAGGATAATGATAATTATCAGTGAGAGACACAAACCCTTTGGAAATAAAAGGCTGATAACGCGGATCAACCTCAGTTTCAGAGTCGGACACAGCGCAATTTTCCAATTGGGGTGCGGCTTTAATGAGACCGACGCCCACTCCTATTGCCTCAATTATTAATCTTTCAATTTCATCTGGTCACTTTCCAAAGGCCTGGAAATCTGCTATTATTACCCCTGTCTTTAAATCCGGTGACTTGACTTCTCTGCATAACTATCGACCAATAAGTATTCTTCCGGCCATCTCCAAAATAGCAGAAAAATGGGTGGCAGAGCAGATTGTCCATCACTTAAACAGCAGCTCTCCCTCTCTCCACGCCATGCAGTTTGGTTTCAGATCCAAGCATTCCACTGAAATGGCTACATGCCTTTTCATTGAGAAAATAAAATCTTTTCTCGATAAGGGTGGAGTTGTAGGGGCGGTGTTTTTGGACCTCAGGAAAGCATTCGATACAGTAAATCACTCTGTTCTTCTTACCAAGCTTTCTAAATTTAACTTCTCGCACAACGCTGTGAGCTGGATTGAATCTTATCTGCATGATCTAACACAATCTGTATCAGTTAATAACTACAGATCTGATTCTCTTAGGCTAACCTCTGGAGTTCCTCAGGGATCTATATTAGGCCCCCTTTTATTTAATCTTTATATCAATGACTTGCCTACTGTTTGTCCTGATGCTGAATGCTTAATGTATGCAGACGACACAGTTTTCTTTGTTCCTGGTCGTTCCAAAGACACTGTTGCTGCTATACTCAGTAAAACAATGTCCCGTGTTACAACTTGGCTGCAGGAGTGCTGTCTACAGTTAAACGTTTCTAAAACTGTAGGCATGTATTTCACTAAAATAAATAGAGCATCACCTGACCCCGACATACATGTCAATGGAGGGAAAATACAAATTGTCAGCCAATATAAATATCTTGGGTTAGTAATAGATTCACAGCTTTCCTTTAAAGCCCATATTGCCAAATTGTGTAAAAAAATCAAGTTAAATCTCACAAATTTTCCTGCAATTCAAAATGAAATGTCAGCTGAAGCAGCAAAAATGTACTTACATTCAATGATTTTCAGTCACTTCAACTATTGCCTAACCAGCTGGTCCCAGGCTGGTCAGAGTACAAAACAACCACTGGAAGTTTTGTACAAACAAGTAGTTAAAGTTATGCATAAAAAACCTAGGCACTATCTTCATTGTGCAATTTTTAAAAAATACAGTCTTTTAAACTGGGACAGTCTCTTCACACTTGCAGATTTAAGTCTGGTCTATAAAGTATTGCATGATTTGGCTCCAGATCCTCTGGCAGAGTTCATCAGACGGAGAAACAGCTCTGAGCGTGTCACTCGAGGATCTGTCAGAGGTGACTGTGTCATTCCTCTGCGTAGGAGCACTTTCAGTAAGTCTGCCTGGTCAGTGAGGAGTGCTAGTGAGTGGAACTCAGTACCTGAGGAGGTTAAACTGCTCACAACATACAAGGCCTTCACAAAAAAATTGAAAATGTGGCTTATTAACACCTATAGCTGCCAACACTAAAAGACAAGCCTGTTGTGATGTTTTGATGTTGTGATATGTTGTGATGTTTTATTCTTTTTTAATTGTATAGTAAGTGTTTGAATATGTATCTTATACAGGTATTGTGTGTTTTGTGCTCCTTTAACAGTCTGTTATGTATATGTTATTTGTTACGCTATCAAGTGTCTAACCATGTCTTTCTCCTGTAAATGTTTTTTTACTGCCTTTTTAAAACTTGGCCAGGGGACTACAGATGAAAACTAGCCTTCTGGCTAATTCTGGCTTTTTTTAACCATGTGTAACCATGTGTTTTATGAAATTGCATTGTCCCCTTTCAAATAAACTAAACTAGGTGCATTTTTCGTTTTAGGACCGGACAGACAGCAATTAAATGCCCTGCCTCGCGACAATAAAAACACTCGCAGCTTTCACTGGACGCAACAGATGGACTTTTACGCACTGGTTTTGGAGACCTGATTTTTTTGTCTACCCCATAATTAGCACTGCGAGACCCCGACATAACGAATGCCCCTTTGTGAGTTAGATTATATTCATCTGCCTGAACTGCTGCATTATCCAAACTTGTAACTTTTTGTTCATTTAAATAAACCACAATTCGCTCTGGTAGGCACTTTTTAAATTCTTCAAGCAGGATAAGTTCTCTAAGTTTTTCATAAGTGTCAGCCTTACTCGCCTGACACCATTTATCAACTTGCAAACTTTTCCCTCGGGCAAATTCCACATAAGTCTGGTTGGCAGTTTTGTCACTGTTTCGAAATTTTTGTCTGTATGCCTCAGGCACTAATTCATAAGCTCACAACACAGTACTTTTAACCACATCATAATCTAAACTTTGTTCTACGGACAGACTAGAACACACTTCCTGAGTTTTACCCACAAGCTTACAGTGTAACAGAAGAGACCAAAACTCCTTAGGCCAATTAAGAACGGCCGCGATGCGTTCAAATGCACTAAAATATGAATCAATTTCAGACTCATGAAAGAGTGGAACTAAAGCTATGTGCTTACTTATGTCAAAAGCAGTCAGACTTGGGCTGGGGACAAGTGAGAGAGGGGATGGTGTGGTTGGAGACATTTTTTCTAACTCAAGGTCTCGCACGCGAACGTGCATTGCTTGCAACTCTAGCTCTTTTTGTCGCATCTCCACCTCCTTAATTCGGAGGGTTAAACGGAGGTTCTCCATTGACATACCTGCAGGAGAGACCATTACCGGTTCTCCACTAGAGGCAGCAACCCCTGAAGCCTTCTCCACCGTTTCAGTCTCCTCCTCCTTTTCCTCCTCCTCCTTGGCGGAATCCTCCTCTGGGAAGGACAGCACACCTTTTTCCACCAGCTTGTCACATAGCGCTTTCCGTAGCTCCGCCTTTCGGGCTTGATAGGAGACTTGAATATTATAGCAATTAGCCACAATCAAAAGATCTGCTTTTTTACAAGTGTTAATTTTATCCCAAGCGGGATTGGTCACAAAGTCATCTAATGAGAATTCCATCATTCCCCACACACAAAAGACAAAACTGCCAAGAAGAAAAGAGACGACGAAAACTACTTATCAAAAATCCAAAAATGGAAAAAACAACCGGACGAGCCCCCAGTTCATGTTACGCTCGGTCTAGGGGTTGCCGAGACGCAACATGACATGAGACTCCCCTCCCTCCATGTCCCTTAACAAACAGGGCAAATTATCAAAAATGACCAGCAACCACAGCACTGCAGGATGAGATATTTATTTACAAAAAAAGAAAAATTAAATCAGGTAAGGGAATCAAAATGTTCCACAAAAACAAACGAAGGAAACCAAATACATCCATCTTACCAAACAAAACTTAAAGAAAAAGATTCCCTCCTTGTATCACTGGTTTTACAAAGGTCTAACAAAAAAATTACAAAAGGCTGGTCTGCACAGAGGGGGAGATGAAATGAGAGGAGTCTCTTCTGAAGGAATGAAGATCTGGCCTTTAAATTTCCCAGTTCTTCTGTGAGGCACCAATCAGAAGCAGCCAGCACACCAATACCACTCCTGCAGCTCATCTTCAATCAGCTGCTATCTGTTGGAGGGAAAAAAAAAAACAGAACACACCCACACATAAGGAAGAGAACAGAAGAACTACAAATATACAACAGAACAAATGACACAGCCCATTACAGAATCAAAAAAAAATACTAACCCTTAACAAGCACAGAGGAGGTTCCTACGGGGAATGGATCTCCAGGAACGGGGAGATGCCATGCGCTCGCTTCACCGTGGTGAATGCAGGACCCACCTTATATACTGTGGCTCCGATCAGGAGCCTGGAGGATGTTTTCAACTTCTGTCTCAGTGAGCAGATAGTCCAGATGACTGTGGACTATACCAATCTCTAGGGAAGAAGCGCCATCTGGGACTGGAATGATACTGACCTCACATATGAGCGTGAATTTGGGCCTCCTGCCAGCGGGGGTATACCACCCCCGCAACCAGGAAACCCACTGTATGTGGGACAAACAGATCTACCATGCCCTAAAGTGATTCTAACCTATCAACGCCACAATCCGGTTCAGGGTTGGGGTTAGGCTCAGGACGGTGCAGGTGTGGACAGGGTGACTCCCCGGATATTCAACCTCAGCCATGACACCTGTGTAGACGAATAGCTGGTTCCTCACCGGGGCCTCTGCTCATTCCTCAGATTCACCTGGAGGATCCAGGGGAGGAACATGGCCATATTGGGCACCAAGTACCAGGACCCAGCGGTGAACAACGGTCTAAGACAGAGCTGCTGAATGAAATTAGTAATTAAACAAATACTCAAGGCTAAAAAAATTATTAGACAATTTTTTGTACTCGGATTACTTGAGTACTCATTGCAGCTCTAAACTTAACATATCAAAGACCAAAGAGCTCATAATTGAATTTAGGAGGAACAGCATGCCCTACGCCCCTCTCTACATTAATGGGGACTGTTGTGCCTTCCTTTAAATTCTCGGGTGTGCAGAAGAGCTCTCCTGGTCAACTCACACCACAGCTGTAACCAACAAGGCCCAGCAACGGCTTCATTTCCTGAGGATCCTCAGGATGAATATGCTCAGTCAGAAGCTGCTGGTGTCCTTCTATCAATCAGTAATAGAAAGTGTCCTTACATACTGTGGCATTGTCCCGGATAACCCTGGCTGCTCTGTCCCTGCACAACTACCTGTGAATACAGGCCACAGACACTTACATTCCCCATGCTCTGGTAGACATCCTTGGAAGCTGGCATACTGACACCATCCCTCAGCCAGTGCCTGCTGGCAGAGACCAAAATGCCACCACATCTGCAAAGGAGTAGCTTGACAAACTCAGAGACTACTTTTCCTCCCCACCAGGTTCTGTGACAAGAAAACATGCTCTAATTTATCAGAAAATGTTAATGATCTTATGTGTAAATATGTAACATTAACACACTAGGGCTTTAAACTAAAGTGAGACTAAATGAAAGCATTTCATCAGATAAAAGTAAAAACCACTATGAGATAGATCTAGTAGATATTCTACTCTGATATAGAGGAAGAGAGTAGATTTTTGTGTTTTGTTCTATGCTTCATCGAAATGCAATGTCATTTACAATAACCTCCTAGATAGTTGGGTTAAAATTGGTATTACCGTACTTTCCGGACTATAAGCCAGTACTGTTTTTTTCACGCTTTGAACCGTGCGGCTTATATCACGATGCGGCTCAAGTATAGATTTTTATGGGCTAATGGCCTCCAGGGGGTGCTCAGGCAGGAAGCACAAAAGTGAGACAGATAGCTGGAAGAGGTGGTACTGCAAAGAGAAGTTTGAAGCTTAACTTTTAACAATCATTTTGCATGTCATGCACAAACCCTCATCATGGAAAACACACAAAGAAATGCATATGATGCAGCTTTTAAGTTAAAAGCAATTGATGTGTTTGTAAAGAAGGAAATAGAGCTGCCACACATGAATGCCATTGAGAGCAACAATGAAAGAGAGACTGACAAGGTGTGTGATGGAGCCTTCTGAGGATGTTCAACTCCGACACTGAAGAAGACAACTTCAGTGGTTTCAATGCGCAGAAGGAAGATGAAGATAGCGATCAATGACTTTTCTGGGTTTTTGAACCAGCTGTGTTACTGACGTTTTACTGCCATGTTACAGGCACTGTTTGGAAAAAAGCAGTTAAGGTATGTTCATAAATATTTAAATAATCTTTCTGTTTACCATCTTTCTGTGTAAATATATCATGTTACAATGTGGACACCAGCTGCTTATAGTCAGGTGTGGCTTATATATGTACAAATACTTTTTTCTTTACAATTTGGAGGGTGCGGCTTATTTTCAGGTGGGGCTTATATTCAAGTGCGGATTAAATTCAGGTGTGCTCTATGGTCCGGAAAATACGGTACTTTATTTTGTTAAACCACACATGAATAGTACTCTGAAGCTGCATTACAACAATTTTTTTTTTTTTTGTACAAAGATTCGGCCAGCCAAGAGGTTTAAAGAATGCCAGAGATATTTGGTTGCTTGAAAAGTTTTTTTATTACACATCTTGAACAAAACATTGTAATACTACTTGTTCTACAGTTAAATAAAACAATGTGCAAACAATGCTAATTGCAGCTGTGATACCTATACTTATATCTCAAAATAAAGTGTCAAAGTGGTATATTCTGCTACCTGAACAGCAATTATGATCAAAATTTTGCAATTATGAACATGCAATAAAACATTTTAAGAAGTAGTACCAGTTGCACACAAGGCTGTGGGAAGTAGGGGTGCACAGGGTGCTGCAGCACCCCCCTCTGGATCACAGGACAAAACATTCCAAATGTATAAATTATATAATTAAATAAAGTAATTGATAAATCAATAAAGAGCTATTATCTAATTATTGTTTGTTGCTTAGTATTCTAATGTCAATTTAATTTGGGCTGAGGTTTTTTATTTTAGATGTAAGATTTCCACAACCAGATGAACCCTGGACCCATCAATGCCCGGCAACAACCATATAAAGAGCCAAGGACACAAAATTCACTGGTTGATAAATGCATTTAATGTAGTATTAATGTCTGTGAGAACGTTAATAAGTCGGTCCAGGTGCTCATTGATGCTGCCGATTGCCCTCTCAATGTCCTCTTGTGACTCAGGTGAGCACAGGTAAGGGCACAGCCGAGGACAGGCATCAGCAACTGACTGCTGGCTGATCACTGTGTTCAGACATTATGCTACATTAAGCTTTTTTTTGTTTGTTTTTTTTTGTTTTTTATATTTACAAGTGTTTTAGACTTCCCCGCTGGGACTGCGTGTCACTGTCTTCTGCCTCATTGTCTGTTGGAAAATAATAAATTGAGTAATTAAACATGAGTCAAAGTCTTTGATTTCCTTTTTGATATCCTGGCATGATTACGCATGAACCATTATCTTGTTTGGCTATGATCAGACTATTGTATGACCTGTAGAATGAACAAATGTGTGACTTACTCAAAATATGTATTACCTTGGGGATGATCCGAGTCACCCCTGTGAGAGTAGTGTCACCCACAATAGCGGTGACTCTGTGCTCAAACGAGCTGAGTTCATTCTCTTCTCTCCTTCTGCCTGTTCTGGCCTCTGCTTCACGTCCACCTTGACGTCATCTGATCATGCAGAGTGTGGAATCCCAGAGGGAATCCCACCTGCAGGCCCTGTTTATACTAATTTGCATATTTAAATGGGGACGTGGAGAGGGAGGAGTCTGGTACTTGAACATATCCAGTCAATTCCAAGTTTATTGGGATGTACAAAGGAAATGTACTTGGATTCGGGCATACGCTCAGTTTTGTTCATCTGGATTTTTTTGTGCATACAGAGTTTTCTGGATTTGAGCGTATGCCAGGTTTCAGTATGAAATCCATGCAAGTCTTTGTACATGAGGCCCCTGGTTCCTCAGTATCCATTTCTATCCCAGGGTCACTTCTTTTGTCCCACTTCCACTCGGTCAAGGATGCAACAGGTTCCCATACTGAATTGCGCAAGGACGCTGCACGAATAATTACTTCTCCAACTGTATAGCACAACATAGAGGGTCATATTATTGAATAACCTAAACTAAGTGCTGTGGCCAAACACACACACACACACAGCAGTGTGTGTATGTGTGTCTGTGTTTGCTGGCTGCTAATGTTAGATTACTAACCTGGGAGGTGCAGTTCCGCTACTATATCTTTCCATGCTGTCCTTTGTGTAGTTGTGGTATGAGCTGCAGGAGACACCAAAAAGGCAAAGCTTCTGCCGCCACAACTCTATTAATCTGTCTTGTTTCTCTACATCCTGCATACCGGCACTTTTCTCGACGCATTTTGCCATTGTTTGAGTTCAGCGGCAGTGTCATGTTGATCAGTGCGTCATTTCATACTACATTTCTATTGTTCAGTTAACAGACATAGGTCGCAGCAGCAGTCACACTGTGAGATGATCAGCCCAAGTTTCTGACTGTGAAAATTTTATCGCAGGCTGTCTTTGGTCGCAAGACCATGCCAATGGCTGTCCTTGAACCTGTCTCATAGTGCAACGTAGGACCACCGATTTAGGGCCAAAACCAAAGATATTACCACAATTCTCTCACGATTGCCATCTTTCGTATGAGACGGCCGAAAACCGCACAGTATGTGGGAGCCTTAAGGGAAAATAACAAGAACAAGGATCATCCTTAGCGACTAAAGAGAGCCTTCATTTGCGTGTACTGAATAATAATAATGTTGACAGATCTGACAGGGCCTTCACACCACTCGAGTCAAGCGGTCAAATGGTATATGTTTTTGTTCAAATGCCACTGAGCGGTATGTTTAGGTTGACCTTTAGAGACCTTTACAAGGTGGCACCGTGTCTTCACTGAGGACAAGGTTTCTGTTTTCATTGACAGTGGCTTTTACTTAATTCTGTGTACCAACACAGTCATCAACTCAAACTGAAAACAAACTGGAATTAAACCAGAGATGTTATTTTGTTTTTGTTTTCAGTCTAGTTTGTCTAGACCAAAAACAAAAAAAACAAAAAAAAAAAACCTGACAAGCTGAGTAAGATGACTTATTATCATTTAAAGGAGCCAAAAAAGGTAGAATGAAGAAAAAAAAATTAGTGACATCAAATCTGACTGACAAACTATATAATGGTTAATTGGTCCAATATTATGTATAAACATTTTATCTTTATTTATTCCTAGATTAAGAACAGTTTTATGTTATTCATTGTTCAGTTTACAACACCAACACAAGAACTGTCAGCACATGATGTAAAAAGGAACTAAAAACAGACTGCAATGATTTGTAAATCACATTAACCCATTTTGTCATTTACAATAGAACCTACAAAACACAGCAACCATTAAAATGCATAATTTAAAGAAATGGTGGTGATTTTTGAATTTGATGGCAGTAACTCTTCTCATCTTACCACTGTGTAGCATCTTCTCTCGTTTTAACAACCGTCGTACTAAGAACTGAGGAGATCCGTTGATGGAGTTTTGGGAGAGGAATGTTTTCCCTTTCTTTTCTGACCTAGGATTCTAACTGCTCACCAGTTCCTACATTACATGACAAAGCAAATGTTTTCAGTTGGTTAAAGGTCTGGATGATAGGCAGGTCACTTGTGCACCCAGACTCTTCTACTATGAAGTCCTGCTGGTGTAATAGATGCAGTAAATGGTTTAGCATTGTCCTGCTAAATTAGATTAGATTAGATTAGATTAGATTAGATTAGATTAGATTAGAAAGAACTTCACTGATCCCTTGGGCAGAGCCCACTAGTAATTCAGCTTCCAGTAGCAGCACAACACTGAATATATACATATAAGAAATATTACATGAAAATAGTGATATCAATTACTATAAAAACTGTAATGAAAAAAGGGCACTTGCACATTAGAAAGCACTAATATAAACTGTGACAACCTGGAAGTTGCCCCAAACACACACACACACACCCTGTAACATGCATGTTGGCATCCAGATCCACGCCGGAAATTGTCACCACAGCATCGACACCTGATTCGCCCGAAGTTGGCGGCAGTTTTTAAATACCCCCCCCCCCCCCCCATATCCGCATTCGGAGAGTGCGGCGGTGCGTTCGAGTCGGCACGACACGGAAGCGTCGGAGCAACAGCTCGTTAGTAGAGACAAAAAAGTACGGCAGTTAATCCCGTTTACAACTCTGTTCATCTCCGTCCGTTTTCTCCCTCTGGTGCATCACATCCAATCCATCTCACTGCAGCAAGACAGTCTCCCTCACGTACCAGCAAACCAGCAGCAATAACCCGGAATGGATTACAGACTGACTGGACTGGACTGACTGACGGACTGACTGACTGCGACCATTGGAGTGTGTGAGTAAGTTTTTTCCTGCTTTCTCGTTTTTTTTTAAAAAAGCCTTGACCTGAACTGTGCGCTTGTTTTTTTGTTTTTTTTTTCTTACAAACGAACTGAAATGAACTGAATTATTTTTTTTTCTCTCTTTGGAAAAACTGGAAAACCCGGAATGGAATTTTTTGTTTAAATGGACTGAACTGTTTTTTTTTGTGTTACTTTCTTCTTTCCAAAGACTGTTTAAATTGTGGAAGATTTAAGTTTGAATTTTTGCTTGGTTGGTGGATTTTGTTGAGTTTGGACTTTGGGTTTTCTGTGGGTTGGGTTTTCAACTGTGGGTTTGAATTTGTGTGAATTTTTTTTTATAATCATTGTTTAATACATGATTTTGAATTTTACATGGTTTGAATGTGTGTTCTTTTCTTTGTCATTTAATGTGTGGGGTGTGAGTTTAATTAAAACTCACATCCTTTGTGTGGTTTGAGACTCAAGCTAAAGACTGACTTACACTGACTAACCTAACATCTTATATGTCAGGAGAGAGACCTGGCTGGCACCCCTGAAAAATCAATATAATAAAATAATATAAAATAAATAAATTAAAGCATCAAACTCAAACTGTCACAAAACAGTACATGATAAAGTAGTAATAATACTAAAAAACAAACAATACTAAATAAGTAATTCTGTTATAATATTATAATAATCATTATATAGTTTAATAATCACGGTATAATAATTATAATATAGCAATAATCCTAAAAGCAGTCGTAACAACCATATACAAGTAATATCAGTATGTAAGTAGTAGTAGTAGTAATAATAATAATGAAAAGAAGAAGAGGAAGAAGACGAGGAAAACTAAATTAACAACAAAAAAGCATAGCACACTGGCAACAAGAAATAAATATAGTTAGTTTCTTTATCTTTCCTAATCTGCTTATGAATATTATTTATTTATTTATTTATTTATTGTTAACTATGTGTATTATTTGTGTTTTAGCTGTGTAATCTTGTAACTGTGTTTTGTATTTGCAGCAGTCTATCTTGGCCAGGACCCTCTCATAAAAGAGGTTCTTAAACTCAATGGAATTTTTGGGATATTATTTTATTATTATTATATAATTTGCATTGGGTCAGAATTCAAACATGGTTTATTTTTGCATGATTGTTTTAAATTCTCACCCATCCACTAAAATCAGCAAATTGGATGAAAATGAAAAATTACTACACTACCACCCTTCTCCCAAGTGAGTAAAAAATGTACATTGGCACATTTTTAATCATTTGACCAAGCACAAAAAATAATAATGTATATTAACCAGTGTTGCTGTTGGTCATTTGACATATACCAGGCTGCAAAAAAAAAAGTCCCACATATTTACACAAAATACAGTCCATGAAGGGGGTTAATCCAATATTTTAGTGATAACTTTGTGTTTTTGTATGCTCCTGTTTCATTTTTTGTGATTAATATTTGTCTGTGAGAAAAACCATGATTCTGATTAAAAAGAGCCTGAAAATGTCATGATCAGCACTGACGTTTAAAAAAAATGTGAGTGAGAAATAATATATAATTTTAGTGGCAGGTTTTCACTCACATTTTTTTCACCCATAAGAAACAGAAGTCAGGGTCACTGCTATAATGGGATTTCAGTGCTGTTTTCAAATTTATTACATAAATATTTTCCGGGGGTGACATGTTGGTGCAGCGTTGTCGCCTCACAGCAAGAAGGTCTTGGGTTCAACACCTCGCAGGGTCCTTTTTGTGTGGAGTTTGCATGTTCTCCACATGTTTGCGTGGGTTCTCTCCGGGTACTCCGGCTTCCTCCCACTGTCCAAAGACATGCACTAATACGCTGGTCAAGATAAATTGCCCCATGTTGGGTGAGGGCACTGGTGCGTATCTTTGCAAGGCTCCATCACAGTCTTCTCCATTTTGTATCACTACAGCAACTCTTAATTTTTTCCCTACCAATTGTCAGAACTGTCGTGAGATCCAACTGGCTGGATTTCCAACCATGGGACCCAAGAAGTACGAAGCACATGGCCAAAAATCACCTTGGATAGCACCAGCAACAAGGCTATATTGGCCGCCGTCAACAAGCATGGTGCTGAGCTAGCAAAAGTTTCAAAGCAGATGGATGAGATGCAAAACTCTGTGGATGGTCGCCTGAACATTTGTCTACTCTGCAGAGTGGGTACAGCCAAACCAAACAATGCTTGGAAGGCATGGATGGGGCACTCTCCGAGGCAGACGTCCACATCACAGCACTGAAAGCTATCTGCCGTGAACTACAGGCAGAAAATGGCCACGCAACGCCCACGCAACCTAAATCTGGATTTAGGCTGTGGTTGCGTGGGCATCACACATCCCTACCTATGCCATCACTTTGGACAGTGACAGGCTGGCCTGCACAGCTTTGACGTGCACCTCTTCCAGATTGTAACTATGTGGCACAGCGATGCAGAGACACCCCCTCCTGGTTGGCCAGTTTATGATCATGTGATGCCAGGACAGCAACAAATGTTGTGGAGTTTTGCCGAAAATAGTTTATTTGTTTTCTTTCATTGTTTATTTCACTTTTGTTCTTGTCTGTAAGTTTTTGCTCCTAAAAAACCTGTGTGGTTATGCGCATTAATAAACCTACATAATTTAACAAAATTGTACCTTCATTTGATTAGTATAATCAATAATTATTAGATTTTGGTATTCTGCTGCTGGTTAACCTATTTGCGTTCAGTGGTCGCATGGCCCATCTTCTACATTGCTTCCTTCTCCATCACTTGAGCTTTAATACTTTTAAAAGAACAATGATATCTTTGTTGACTTTGAGCTTGCAAAGACACTGCTCCATGTCGGCTGCTATTGCTGTTCTAACCAGGAAATGCTTACCAGAAGAATATTGAAAACATGGGAACAACTCAACAAGAACAACAGTGAAGTTTCATCTTTAAAACTAGCCAATACCAACACTAGTGCCACCTTCCGAATTGGCAGAGAAACTACAACATTTTCTCAAAACAACACCGCTACAGTACGCTCTCTTCAGATATGGTGTACCTATGTGACGCAGAGCTACATGCGACCATAAATCCAGTTTTAGACCCAAGCCTCTAGACAACATGCATATGCGGATCATCATTGCCAAAGTCCACAACAACTGTGCTATATCCACCATCCTCAGACTTAGCAGACAGCTGGCTCCACTTCACTACCATGGCAGCAAAGTGTCCATATTCCTGCATTACACAGTGGAGGTCTCATCTCAGCAACAGGCCTTCAACAACATCAAGAAGAACCTGACCAAAGCCTGTTGCAATTGTGATCCTTATGGTTTCTAGCCAAACTTCAAGTGGTTCACAACAATGAGGTTATAGTTTACACCAGCAGAAACTGAGAGGTTTGCCAGTTCCCTAATTGACAATGCCTAACTGGTAAATTGTACATTGCTTTAAATCTGAATTTTTTGGTGATGTGGCATTGATTTCTCTTGCATTTTAGTCTCCTAAGGGCCAGGAAATGTCAGCAAATTACAAGCTTTTTCGGTTTTTAATTAAATAAGTGCCTATATTGGAAAAATCATGATGCAAGAGTTTTTTCAGATGCAGTTTTTAACATTTTTATGGAATGTCCTTTGTGGTGGACAGTTTTCTTTTTTTTTTGTATAAAGTTGTGAAACTCTTGTCTACACATGTGGACAGAAAACCCATAGCTGGGTCTAAGGAGGTTAATAATTTAATGTTTAATATATTCTATCTCACCCATATTATAGGGCACCTTGAGGTCAAGTCAAATTGTTGCTTTATATTTGGTTATTATATACAGGGTGTCCCAAAAAAAATGTATACACACTTTAAATAATTGTAAAGTAGGTGTTCATTAAAATTCATGTAATTTTCAAAATGTAATAGAATGTACTAACATAATTTTATTGTTTTGTCACCACCTGTTCTCAAACTGACGTCTGTTCTGGTCCAGATACTGCTGACAACGCGACGCGATGGAATCGCACACATCACAAAACCCTTGGTATTTGTGTGTATTCATGTTCAATGGCTGCTCTCAATCCAGTGACTGTTGTAGGTCTCATAGCATAGAATTTGTTTTTAGGTATCCCCATAGAAAAAAAGTCTAGTGGTGTGAGGTCTGATGAATTTACCAAACAGGTGGATTGGATGGAGGTGTTTCGTTGAATACCCTCCGTGTTCACCAGAGAGATTTGGGCTGCCATGGCATCTGCTGGTGTTGGTCCACTGTGTTTTCTGAAGTCCACAGTCAACACAGCCATCTACCAGGAAATTTTAGAACACTTCATGCTTCCTTCTGCTGACAAGCTTTATGGAGATGCTGATTTCATTTTCCAGCAGGACTTGGCACCTGCCCACACTGTCAAAGGTACCAAAAGCTGGTTCAATGACCATGGTGTTACTGTGCTTGACTGACCAGAAAACTGGCCTAACCTGAACCCCATAGAGAATCTATGGAGTATTGTCAAGAGAAAGATGAGAGACACCAGATCCAACAAATGCAGATGACCTGAAGGACACCATCAGAGCAACCTGGGCTTCCATTCCACCTGAGCAGCGCCACAGGCTGATCACCTCCATGCCCCCCACATTGATGCAGTAATTCATGTAAAAGGAGGCCCAACCAAGTATTGAGTACATAGAAATGAACATACTTTTCAGAAGCCTGATATTTCTGTTTAAAATATCCTTTTTTATTGATTTTATGTAATCTAATTTTCTGAGACACTGAATTTTGGGTTTTTGTTATCTGTAAGCCATAATCATCAAAATTTCAAGAAATAAGGCTTGAAATATTTCACTCTATGTCTAATGAGTCGATATAATATACTCAGTGCCAATGAAAACTCAACACTTGAATGTGTTTTATTGTTCCTGAGCTGCATCAATATGTTTAAGTTTCACCTGTATAAGATAATCCCAGACAATTTCTTAACAGCCTGAGACGGGTTGAGCTATTGTCTTGCTTGAATGAACTTGTCTGCATTCAAGACTTGTTTTTGTCATTGCTCAGCAATGAATTGCTCAACTTAAGGAATTGTGGTCAGTTAAGGAGTGGTCATGTTCTGTATGTGTAAAGGCAAGCTGAAAAGCATGAAAATCATTTGCAATAACTCAGCGATGCCCAGACTGACACATGACCAAAGATGCCATGCTATGGGGCTCCTGGAGGCCGGAATCTCTGCTCAGCAGGTGGCGCGCTGTTTTGGATGCAATGTGTCCACCATAGTCAGGATGCAACAGAGGCATGAAGAAACTGGCTCAACAGCAGACAGACCTCGCCCTGGACGAGCACATGTGACCACGCCACAGCAGGATCGCTACATTGAGCTGCAGCACCTCTGGGACCACTTTGTGACTTTTGGTTTTGGGGGTCCTTGAGTTTCTTTCTTTATCCTTATTTTTTCTTCAAAAAAATTTGGATGTGATTTTTTATTTTTACCGTATAGAAATGGCCTATGATTAATTCCAAAGAGCTTATGGACTAAAAATTCTCATCGATGTAAAAAAATACAAGAACCGTCAAGTGTTGCGTTTTCATTGGCACTGAGTATATATTGGTTTCACTTTCTGAAATGAGTGACAAAAAATATTGAACTTTTTCATAATATTCTTATTTTTTGAGATGTACCTGTATGTGTGTTTACCTTGGCACTGGCAGTGCTTGTGTGTTATTGTTTGTAATTTTCAATGAAAATGTGAATTAATTAATTAAATAAATAGATAAAAATAAATGGCCCATTGCTGTCAGTAAGAGAGTGATTGGTTGTTCGTCTATGTCAGCCCTGTGATAAACTAATGACATGTCTGGGGTAAACCCTGCCTTCGGCCATAGGTAGCTGGGATAGGCTTCAGCACCCTTGTGACCCTCACAAGAATAAAACAGTTCAGAAGATGAATGAATAATATTTTACAGAAAAATCTGTTTATTTCAATTGGTTCCATGTTGTGTGATTGATAACTTTATGTTGTTTATTGGAGAAATTAGACCTCTGCATTTTACTCATTGTAATTCAAACGCAGTACCTAGCATCAGGAGTAGCATCAGGACATAGCACACATCAGAAGCAGTGAGCTACCATTGAAGGTGTCAGGTATGTACCAGATGTGAATTGCAGGGGAAACTGAAGGACCTGGAGGAAAACTGGGTGGTTTGGAAAGAACATTTAGGGTGTATTCACACCTGCCTTGTTTAGTCTGTTTAAAACGGACCAGAGTTCGTTTGCTCCCTTGGTTTGGACCTTTTGGGCTGGTGTGAATAAAAACCACCAAACTCTGTTCCAGACAGTTCGTTTGAGGTGTGAAAGCAGCCCGGACCCGATCCGACACAGTTGGGTTTTTTTGTACCTAACGAGCTCCCGTCGTGTGTCGAGCATTATGGACAACAGAGTTTTACCAGAGACCAGAGAACCACTCAGAGTGAGAATAGGCTACGTAGCTGAAAATGAGCCGTGGTCAAACTTGGAGCTCAGAAGAGACACGCTGCCTTTTAGACATCTGGGCAGATGTCCATATAACACAACTGCTAGAAAGGACACATAAAAACTCCAACATTTTAGCTTGTTCAGCGAGAGAATGATTAGGATGACAGTTAGATTTGTCCGTTGTGCTTGAAAAGAAAAAATAATAAACTACTTCATCACCCCCAGCAAACTTTACCTGCGTTAAGGAATTCTGTCCCTGGCTAAAATGAACGGTGATATAGGATAGATACACATAGGTAAGCTGTACGTAGCACTAATGCTTTTTGATAAGTCTTTCCATTTACTAGCAAAATTCCAACTTCATACCTGTTACATCTTGCGTAAATAAGACCAACAGTCAACATGATGTACTGACATGAGCGCTGTCCTCCGTAGCCGTCTTGCCCTGTGTCTTCGTCATTGAGAAATGAATTCTACAATATTGTAAACCTGACGTTGCATCAAATGCTCTTGCTGCTCAAACACTTGTGCAAACGCCTGCATCCGTAAAAACCGCTATGATGATAACAAAAACAGCACGTAAAATTTCCATGATTCTCTCCTTTCACTTTGGACTTAGCGCTTTAATCGATACTGCTCATTT
The DNA here is from genome assembly GCF_902148855.1 of Sphaeramia orbicularis. Taxonomy (NCBI): domain Eukaryota; kingdom Metazoa; phylum Chordata; class Actinopteri; order Kurtiformes; family Apogonidae; genus Sphaeramia; species Sphaeramia orbicularis. The sequence goes on along the minus strand of NC_043971.1, from coordinate 47,458,364 downwards.
CTGTCCAATGGATGAACGACCTCAGCACACGTGGTTTTGTTTACAGATTTTGGTCCACTTACAAAAATGTAGTGTGAATGAGAACCACACCAAATTAAAAAAAAAAAATAAAAAATTTGGTCCGGACCAAAGCAAGTGAACTATCGGACTTTCCGGGTGTGAAAACACCATTAAACTCAATACAGAAAGGCTCTGATCCAACTGAAAGTTGAACCTTCTTGCTGTGAGGTGGAAGAGCTAACAATTAGGCCACTGCATTGCCTGGTGATAATAAATCTTTTAGACAAAGAAGTGTGTGATGTACAAGGGCAACATGATGGAGTCTGTGATCCACTCCCTCTGTAGGTTTCAAAAACATATAAAAGCATAAGTCTGAATATTGTATTTCATTTCTGTAAAATTAGATCCCACTAATCCTGAATCTGACTGAATCTTTAACAATTAGGAATTTTAGGGAATTTGTGCTTACCATGACCTTAGACCTTGAGCAGTCAAAATATAATCATATGTATTAAGAACTTTCTCTCTCTCTCTCTCTCCCTCTCTCTCTCTCTCTCTCTCTCACACACACACACTCACACACACACACGCACACACACACACACACACACAAAAGTATTTGTTTTGTCTCTTTAGAAAGAGTATTAGCAACTCCTAGAGGATAATCAGAGTAATTACCAGGATCTGCCAAGTTGTTAATTTCTTGAACGTTCTTAAAAATACACAATATACAAACATAATATTGGTGAACATAAATTCAATTAAGAAACTATTTAATTCTTAGATCACTGATGATGTACTACCAATGAATCCTCATTTAATCCTGTGAGCGAACTAACCATGAGCAGCCCCAGTTCATGATGGTGCACTGCTTAGCTACTCATCATTATCATAAATATTGTTATCTTTGTTCTTTATATTTAATGTTGAAAATGACTTCAATATGAAGCCAATGCATTAGTATTTCAAGGTTGTAATACCACGGACAGACACTGGGATTAGATTCAAAAAGCATTGGCTCTCATGGATTTCTATAGACTTTACTGTAAAAATGCTAAGCTTTTTTACAGGATGCATTTTGTTTTCTGTTTTATTTGGACCCTCTAATACGTGATATGCTTCATCTAAAAATTATTCCTCCATTAGTCAGGTCTCAGGTCAAATAGAAGCCACAGTACTTACGGTTAATAGTTGCTTCTATTGTGTAAGAATCCTTTGTTGTTGTTTGATGAAGTATACTGTTTAACCAGGTAACTAAACTAGCACTTAGCATTACCTCACTTTTGACCTTTTCAATTCAGTTCAATTCAGTTTTATTTGTATAGCCCAATATCACAACAAGGTTATCTCAAAGGGCTTTACAGAGTCAGTTGGATGTAAACAACAGTCAAATAAACAGCAAGAAGATGAGTAGCGTCCTGGGCATCCCCTGTCCTTAGACCCTCCTTCTCGGCAAGGAAAAACTCAAAACCCAGTGGGAAAAGGGAGAAACCTCGGGGAGAACCACAGTGAAGGACAGATCCACTCCCATGGACAGACAGGCTAGAGATGCACCAGGGCTGATGGACGTCCATTTGCAGATGTAGTTCTAGTCTGCAAGGATGCAGTAGGGTGGACACATGGGGGTCCATCCTGCTGGATGAGACAGGCAGGGGCGAGGAGGCCCATCCACAGTGGTGAGGCCGAGGACGTCCATCCAGACAGGTGGGGGAGGGGGACACAGGACAGGGCAGGACACAGATGGGTCAGTGCAGATCCTGTCGTCATTGGCTCCCAAGCGGTTACAACTGAAAAAGTAGCCACTCCCCCGGAGGGGAGTGGGGAAAGGGGACACCGGGTGAATAGCACTGCACAGACTAAGTTGTCTAAATATTAAAAATATAAGTGCAGACAAGAATGGTACGTAGAACCAGAAACAAGAGATAGGACTCAGTGCCTGTACTTCCCCCAGCATTACTGCTCCTAGGGCAGCTAAGACTGAACTGTGGGATCACTCTGGAGCCAGTGTACAGGAGCCCAAAAGGGCTCCTGTACACCTGCCCGTTTTGTCCAAATATGGTCAGTTCTGGCTTCAAAAAGTAAACATAGCAACAGCCAAATCAGCAATTACTGGCGTCAAACTGGTGTTCAGAAACCAATGAGGAAGCCACAGGTGACATGAACGCATGATGCATCTTGTTGTATCTTTTAAGATGTTTATTCTTCATATTAAATCTTGTAGCAACTGGCAAAACGTAATGCCTGCCAGTAATATAACACTGGGTTACAAAAAAATGTTTTTTGCAAGTTATCTAGGTTTTTCTGATGAATTAGGACCATTTTGCACCGCTAAATCCAAAAATGACATCTGTTTTTCTCAATCAGGTCAGGTTTTTTTGTTAATTTGATTTTGAAAAATTTGATCTTCTCACAAAATTGATTACATTTTTGTGACTTTATCAGTTGATTTTTTATATAGTTCTCACCCAAAATAGGTTTTAAGAGAAAAAAAAAAAAAATTTCTAACAGGATTCCTGTTAGGTACAATGGTGTATTCACCGCAGATGTAGCAGAATACGTCAGGCTTATTTTTGCAAGATCTTCTAGTCTAAGCCATTTCATTCACCCGTAAAACCATTAATCATAAATTGGCAAAAGTAAAATCTTCACAACTCATTTATTGCAAGAAATATGAAAGAATTTTGTATCATATGATGTGAAAATGCCCATAAATGTAAGCAAAAATGTTAAAAAGCCAATATGTAGCATAGTTCAGAAAGTTGACCTGATTGAGCAAAATTAATGTGATTTTTGGATTCAGCACACCAAAATTATCCTAAATCAGCTCAAAAAACTTAAACAATAAATTTGTTGTTGACCAGTGTAATAACTGTGGCCATTTTAAAGGCAATAAAGCAAATAACGTAGTAACATTTTACCAATAATGCAATAAATAATTATGTTTTTGGCTTAGCATAAAAACAAATTCCTTTGAAAAGGCAATAATTGCTGCCAGTAACAAAAAGGACTGCATTTCTGGAAATAAACATTTATTTTGTGTGCATTTTTTGAAGTTTGCTCATCAAAAATAGTGGATAATGGATGTCATAGTTGTCACATTCATTCATGAAGGATACATCCCATGAAGCTTTCTCTCTCCTTAATTATGGTTGTAAGAGCCAGTTTAAGCTTTAGCTTATTTGTTTTGCAAAAAAATCTCTATTTAAAATATTGTTTATTTGCTCAGATGTGTAATTTTGTAATTTCATGTATGGAGGAATTTTTTTTTTTTCTTAGATTTAATTCTTAGATCATATACATGATTTTTATCTGATTTGTTTTCAGTCATCTTGTTATGTCTTGTTACATCTTTTTTTGTCTTTTTCATCTTTGTTTATGATTGTTTATGTTGTTTTGTAATAGTATAAGGAGTACAATATAGAGATATTGGTATTAAATTGAACTGTGTAACAGTAATGGATGCCTGAAAACTTTACAAAAGTGCAGTAATGAAGTATTTGTTCTTCATCCTGTCAACCTCAGACCATCAATGTAGGTTAGTTCAGACTGAGTTTGAGACAATAAGAGCTGCAGTTGAATTTTTTTTTTTGTGCAGTGAGGCAGCAGGATGTGCAGTCGGTGTTTTTGTTTAGATAGACATTTTTAGAAGCTCACAGAGACAAAACAATGTGGACAACGTCATTGGATGGCTGTATGGGATGGGTCAGCCCTTGCACACAAACACAACAACCACACAAAAATGCACACGTGATAAAATCCATCATGCTTTCGTAGAACATCAGAATTCCTAACAACTAATGTCACATTTGTAGGAGTAAGTATCAGTGGATATTTGTTAGGAGGAATTATTGTGAATGTTTGCTGGAATTTGCATCAGGAAGACCCACCGAAACAAACACAATTGTGCGCACAACCATGTTGTGATCTATTTCCTGCTTGGTTCTTTTCCACTTTACCTTGTGTGGGCTCTATATTTAGCTCAGGTCAGGGAAACTGAGCGACACAGGCAGGAAAACTAAGTAGGGAAAGAATTGGAGGAAGTCTACGGGCCATTTAGCCAAACAACTGGCACAGTGGGATCAACTGAATGTGTAACAGCACTGTACAAGACAGACAAAGGGTCTCAGAATGAGAGAGGGTCAGCAGACGCTTTAGTCCAGATCGGAGGATTAAAGTGGATCCTGGTTTGGAACTGACAAAAGGTGGATGTGTACTTTTAAAGATGGATCCATGTGTTCTGCTGAGAAATCAGGGATAATTCCTGATCTCTGATGAGGTGAGGAGCCCCTATGGTTTTTTTTAAACATATGTATGAGTTGGAACATAGTTGGACTTGGATCACATGGTGGAGTATTTCAGTCTGTCAATCCTAATGTGGTCCAAAAGCAGTGTCTCCTCTGTGTTAGGGTTTAACTGATTTATCAGTTAAGGTAGAACATAATCATTTGACTTTGCATCTTTTCTGATTCAAGGTGTTCATGTGAATGTCAATGTGCATGATGCGAGATCCACTTTCTGCTGAGTGACCACTTTTTGGCATCAAATTGAGCTCAACTTTAATGAAAAAAGAGTCTACTGGTCACCATGAGAAACATAATTGATTTTTATGTAAATCAGGTAAACTGGATCCATATGTAAAAGTAGAATTTCCTGAGCACATCAAGATTTTGAGTTATACACAAGCTGATATAGACCCATCCACTTCCATATAATACCAGCATTTTAGTTCTCTAAACTCCTAAGTGATCATAATTCAGATGGAGAATTCAATTGAGGGGAATTTGAGGAGAATATCTCAATTCCCCTCAAAGCTCTGCTCTCTACATTTAATTTCATTTGTGCGAGTAGCACAAAAAGCGAAATACGTTTCTTCCATTCACATGTTGATTTTTTTTTAACCCAGTTTGAGTGATATAAGTGATGAGCAGGTGAGCAATTTTATACAGATATTTTTGGAAAGAAAACCAGGTACTGAGCTTCAAATCAAACATGATGGCAGTGGCGAATCCAGAAAAAATGGAAGGGGGGTCTTTGTCTGTCTTGTACAGCGCTGTTACACATTCAGCAGATCCCACTGTGCCAGTTTGCTTGCTTTACACAACATACTATGCATTACGGTCATATTGCATGACACAATATACACTTGTATCTTAACTAGATACATCTGCTGGCAAATTCACTCTTTTTGGAAACTTTTGATTGACATACAACTAAAACTAATAACTAACCTGGAGGCTTAGCATAAATTTTTTCTACCTCGTACTACATCTACTTGTAGTTCATACACAAAAATATGTGTGCATGTAACATGTTTGATGATCTGTCAAGCAGAACACTGTAGCGATTCACAAGATGCTGAAACATGTCTGATAGCCAGTAAATGCCCCAAAATGTATCTACACACACAATCACTAGCTGTGTTCTGTGGCAAATGCCATGCAGTAATATAGTTCCGACTGTATAATAATACATTACATACCTTCTGTGGCTGCCCGTTTGTTATTCTGGCGTGCAGACCCAAATGTTGCTTGGATAGTCAGTTGTCTCTTCATGATTATTAGACTTTAGTGTAGTTCAGATTTAACCCCCTTTACCATATAAGCACTAGTTATAAATGCCCCCCCCCCCCCCCCCCCCCCCCCAAAAAAAAAAAAAAAACAAACAAAAAAACATTGTAGAATTTGTGCAGTTAGTTTAATGTCCCACTCCAGATTTATTGATTATTCTCAGCTTAATGTTAATATTACTTTGACTGAGTCTCTAATGAAATTCATTTTTGACACTGGTTATGTCAGCTTATTAACTCATAAAGACACAAACATCCACCACCAACTAAAACCATTTACTGATATAAGATGTTGATCCTTTAATGCTATCAATTCATGTAAATAATTAGTGTAAATTATTTGTTTGTCATCTTTTCACGGTCATCAGATATCACCCATTTGGATGTTCAGAGGCTCTGTAGTGAATGTGGAAACATCGTCATCTTCTACAACATTGATTCACCAGTAAAACCAATGTAGTTTGATCAATGACAGTGGATGGACATATTTGTTTTTATGTTTAGTCAATGGTATATTTTGCTTTAAAAGTCACATTTTCTTAAATTTTCTCTTTTTTGATATACAAATCTTTGAATTTACTCTGAGCTTTTATGAACATGTACCAGTGACATGTGGTCAGGGGAGGCAGAGCCTCACTTGTCATTATGAAAAGAAAAAAAACAAACAAATAAGGATGAAATAAAATAAATGTTGATATTTGTCTGCTGATCTGTATTATAAACTTATTTTCCATGTGATTCCAATAATTATTTTTCAATTCAAAATTCTGCATTTCCCATTCAAATACAGGGAAGAGACATGTGGTGCAGCGGCAGCGAGCTGAGCCTCACTTTGGGTTGCGTAATCCCTCACAAACTGTGCTGGCATCCCATGAAATTAGAATGTTTTGCTGTCTCTGTATAGTGCCAATGAAATAATTTCAAACACTTTGATCATATGCCCTGACTTTCCATAGTGTGGACAATATATAAAATGTATGTGTGCAACTTGTTCAATCTAGCAGATCAATCACAAAACCGCATAAAAAGGCACTTGATGAGGCACGCAGTACTACTGCCTCATGGCAGAGGGCACTTGTGAGCCCAGAGGTTGTCCTTGCTACTCGTCGGTCAAGTGCAGCAATTTGTTTATTTTTCCTTCTCACCCCACCTTAAAGCTGCGTATGACTTTCATCACTTTTGTGGAGTACACTTTGAAATTGTTCACTGTGAGGGAAGAGATTCTGAGGCGTAATCACAGAAAGGCTCACGGATTTGTGATACTTAGGCTATGACTCGGGTTTTACACATCTGATGAAAAATTGGTGACGAAAGTCATACGCAGCTTAAATCTCAAAATGGAAGATTATCCAACACAATATCCAACACAATTTGATTGAAAATCTAATTTTGACCTTAAATGAAAATGCGCAGCACCAGGGGCGTAGAATTGCGTAGGGATGCTAGGGACACGTCTCTACCAACATACAGCCACTACTGTGTAGTCACAATCAATACAACAGCTGTCCATAGTGTTTAGACAATGATTATGGCACACAAAGGGTTAACAGTCGGTCTCTGCTAGAAGTCCCGCCTCTAACGTAAATATCACTCTCCAACTGGCTCTTTGGTTTTGCTGATGTACATGTGATTGGCTGTCCCAACTGTCACTCAATCTACTTGTAAAAGGAACCTGCTAGTTGGACTAAGTTGTCAATATGTTTGGCATTTGTTCTGCCTGAGTCACGTTAGCTAGATGGATTTGAATATCAGTGGTGTCCTTTACATGTACATTTGTACATGTGTTTGTGTGCTTGAGCGCCCATGCATGTGTGCTTGGTAATTAGGATTTGAAGGATGTCAAAGAAAAGAAAACTACTCAGAAGACACTTCTTTAGGAGTCAATGTGTAAGTTAGCTCAAGGGTATAGAACTGTAGAGGCTTAACAACACAGATCCTGAATAAAAGACAATATTAAACACCAAACAGATACACTTTTTGAAAGTTATTTTACTTATTATTTTCATATATTTCTATGGAAGAGACCAACTGTTTAAAAAACACAAATAAAGAAAATTTGTGGGGAAAGTACAATAAAACCTCAGATTGTAAATGTGATTCTAGATGTGATTTTATCCATATTTTTGGGGAATAAATTACATGTAATAATTGCAAGTAAAAGCCTTTTTTGCTCAAGTAATAACTGTACCATCAAACTCTATGATCATTGTATCCCTAATCTGTTCATATGTCAATCATCAACATATTTATGTCAGGTGACAGACAGTAGAGAGGCAGGAGGAGGTAGAGGAGGAGAGGCTAGAAATTCACAGGTGAGGTTAAATAATAATGGATATGTTAGTCATGAGAATAACTTTGCAGAATGCATTAAATTCTTGTATTGTCTTTATATATTCAGATATGCATTATAAACATGTCAATTATTAATTTTTTTTTTTCTGACTATGATTGTTTGCTCGTTTGATCAGCTTTACATGACGTGAAATTATGATTGCAAATGCAAAAAAACATCAACTTTCGGGAATACTGCCTTTGAGCACTTTTGTGTCCCCACTAATGTCCAAATCAAACCTACTCCCTTTGCGTAGCACGTATGTACAGTATTTGCAAAGAATGCTGATATGAGATTTGAAACTTAACCTATTAACTGTTGCCAGTCAAATCAAGAATAAGATTTTGGGTTCACATATCTATCGATCTGACTCATGAACCTCACTGCATGTCACTGACATCAATATGATCAGCAAATGAAATATAGAAAAATACCTTATTTACACTGAAAAATGCAAAATGCAGAGGATAGTATTATTAGAAATAGTGATGATTCACTTAGGAATGACAAAAAAAAAGGAACAATAAAACAGTTGTGGGTCTTTAAGGCTTAATCAACTCAAAGACCATAATTCTAACATCTGCCTGTAAAAATGGGTTTGGGGTCAATGGGTTTTACCAGTGAATCAATGTTGTAGAAGATCATGGTGTTTTCATATTCACTACAGAGCCTCTGAATGTCATATCTGATGATCATGAAAAGATTACAAACTATATTTTGCACCAATTATTTACATGTATTGAAAGGATTAGTGGATCAACAGGTATTAAACAGTTTACATCAGTCGATGGTTTTGGTCATTGGCAGTTGTTTAGGTCTGTATGAGTTAAACAGAAATTAATGGCTCAATAAATCTGGAAACAAACATCTGAATTAATTTTTTTTTTAGCAATTTTAGATGTGATCTAAATTTTTACTTTCTCTCAAGGTCCGTGATCCTGGTTGAGAAACCTGATATTAAGCATCGGTTACAGTTAGATCCAATATGCACATACTGACAGACTGTATAATGGCCTGTTAGTGTTGATTAATTATCTATAACTATAACTCAGAATTATCATTATGCAGTGCCTACTTTTTTCTTTTGTGACTGCAATGCTCCAGCAGCAGCTCATCAAAAGACAGCGGTAGGGCACCATCCCACCTGTCTCACATGAAGAAGAAGATGATAGGAATCACCTAAAATATTTTTTGAAAAAACGTTCATATTTATCTAAACGAGCAATGCATGATACAGGCTGTGAGTACCATGTATAATCTGCATACAACTAGTAGTTTAAAAAGTTTTTGGTCATTTAGTGAGTAGTGAATTGATGTGTTTCCTGTTTGGTGTGCAAAAATCTGCACCCTCTTGCTATAATAGACTTTCATTTTAAATGGCACTTGTGCAGTAGACTCCACCTCCAATACAAGAGACAGGAGAGGCTTGGGGCACAAACAGTTCCACCCAAGCCCCACCCATAGAAGTAAACGTCACATCCCGAAAGGAATCAAGAGCGTCCTCAGAAATGCAATCAGCACATAGGTCCATTGGTAATACTACTGGGCTATGTAAAAGTGGTAGGATAGTTCAGTGGGTGATACTATGGCTTCGATGTGGGTGACTGGGGTTTGAATCCTGGCATGGGTGGTATCAATGTTGATTTTCTGCTTTTTTCGATGCCATGTGATCTACTTGCACAACCTGCGCCCCTGGTCTAAATGCATAGGCCATATTATCAGTGGAAAAGACACTTGCCAGGGACATGCCTGACTTTAACAATATAGAGTCATTGAAAAATTTGCATGCTTGATGGAAAGACAGGTGCTATAAAAACAAAAACTAAGTGACTGAAAACACATACTGTGTATTTTTATTTTAATTTAAATTAATATTTTAAAATAGTGGTGCATCTATTTTGCTATATCCTAGTGGTGATGACTGACTTGGATCCTTACCCCCACGAAAAAATAATTTCACCAGCTGCCACTGCAATGCACTTATGAAATTTTCAAAGTAAGAAAAAAATCTGACAAATACAGATGATTGTTATCTCTGCCTTTAAAATGAACCTAAATGCTGGACTATGGAACAACATGTGACTACTATTTTGCATAATTCATCTCACTGTCTTGTCTTGAGGCAGTGCTTTAACCCACTGTGATGTTCACAGATCAAGAGTTAGTGGCAACACATTTTTTCCCATAACTGTTTTGTCAGTTGAAGTTGTAGTATATACATTCATAATGCGCAGCATCACCAGCTAAAGGTGCATCAACAACTCTGCATAATTCCGTCATTTCTTTTCATCTAAGCAGCTGCTCAGAATAGAGGGTTGGTAATCAGACTCTGCTCTTGTGAATGTATGAAATAGTTTATCCATTTACATCCATTGCAGTTTGTCCTAAACAGGCTATCGTCAGCACCCGTTTAATGAATATCTCTAGTACTGTACAGGGAGATGATTCTCATGCTCATATATCTGTCATTACAAGGTAAAACCCTCACAGCATTTTAGACTTCAGTCAAACTGCACAGAGTCTGAGTGTCTCCTCCACAATTATTTGGACAGATGGTTTGTGTGTAATAACATTTAATCCACTTCTTCTCAACCTTTTAAAAATAGAAATGATGTTAACAGGATGATGTTTTGAGTGTGGGGTTGTACATCTCGTTCTCAGGTTTTGATGAGCAAATATTTATAGTGTCACAGGGTCACATTTTTGACAGATGAGAAACAAGATAAAAAAAAAAAAAAAAGGAGAAAAAAAAAAGGTTAACATTCAACATGCTCCTTTTTGTAGGAGGATTGTAAATGTAATTTTTTTTAATATTAGGACTTGAATACATGACTTTTTCTCATTGGGTATCCTTTTTGACATTATGCTCATTCTCAAAATATCATAACTTTTTTTTTGTTTGTTTGTTTGTTTTTTTTTTACATGTATTGTATATAGAGGGTATGCACATACATCACTTCCCCCCGGGCCACGCCCCTCTAAGTCAGACTGAGTGGCAAAAACCAACCTGCTCAACATGACGGAGTATAGCAGTAAACACAGCGAGACCGGGAAAATGTGGAATATGAAATTAAATGAAGGACAGTTGGACTCGACATGGATCCGTACGAGCTACCAAAGAACAAGTGGTCCATGAACATTGACATGTGGACAGAAATGGAGTATCCTGACATCCAGGGTATAGGGGATCATCGCTATTTTTACCTGAAACAAATATACATGGTTTCATCATTACTGACAACCAGGGTCCAAAACTAGGGCCCAGAACCAGCTGATCCTAAGTGCATTTACAGTAGACCGTGTACTGACCCCAGTGAATATATGCATGATCTACTGGTACTGAGGAGATTTATGTCTAGTTCAGATCAAGTACTTTATACAGCACAGATGCTACTGCTGTGGACCAGCAGGGGACCACTGGATTCTGGGAAATTAGGAGATGTTTTCCCACCTGTTTTAAATTATGACATTATTCTGGTAATATTATGGCTTTATTGCCAGAATATGACGACTTTAATCTCATTAACGAATGACATTTTTGTTAAATTATGATTTTTTTTTTCATAACTATGACTTTATTCTCATAACATTGTGATTCTTTTTGTATTTGACTTTATTATCATAAAATTACGGGTCTTATATTGATATTTTATGACTTTATTCTCAATGTGACAAGTGTTTATATTTTCCTATGTGGCTCTAATACTCCGTTGTAGCTTTATTCTCCAGTTCCCCCGTATTCGAAAAACTGGGTTAACCTCAGTTTAAGTTAGTTTACTAATCATGTAGGAGCACAAGGTTCATAATCACAAAATGAAGACAAAAACCATGAAAGATCTGATCATGAAACCAAGAGCTTTACTAAGAAGTAATGTTAGCCAAAACAATACATCATTTAAGGTCTGATTTGACCCAAAAATACAGCATAAATTAATGTTAGCTGACACCAAACAGGATCCACAGATCTAGGTTTGGTTTCCTGGATTTGTGGATCCATCTACTTCTCTTTTCTTTGTCTTTCGGTGTCTGTAAAACGATCGTTCTGACTGCTTTTCAAACCTGTTTGTACAATCAATCGCACAGCAGCTCTTTCCCACTTTTTATTAAATATTGTTCTTCAGTTTAGACAGTATTGAAGCCAACGCTGTCACTCGTCTCCCCCTTTCTGCCACTCAGTGGGCGGAACCGCGGTGACTTCCACTAGCGGTGACGTCACGTGCATGCCCTCTATATAGAGTACAGTACAGTAAACTACTCTGAACTAGGGCATTAACTGAAAGTTGGTTTGTTGACATGTCGACGTCTGTGGCACAAGTCAACGTTACTTTGGAAGAGTCGACTAGTCGTGTGTTTTATTCTCTCTCCCTTCCATCAACCGACAGTGCGCGAGCCGTCATTCAGCGCATGTCAATACTCTCATCTTTCTACATGAAAACATGGAGCGCAGGGGGAAGTAGTGATCCGCAGATCAGTGGACCCGGCTCAGGTTGGTGCGGGTCCAAAAAATTTTACTTTATTTGCGGGGCGGGTCAAAAAAATTCCACAAAGTGGCTTAAAAAAAAAAAAAAAACGACCCGCACATCACTAGCGCAAGGCCAAGACTGAAGGAAGACGATAACTTAGAGTAGGATTACTAAACTGACTGTGATCTAGAAAAACTACGGTCTCAGTAATGTTCTGTGAACCATGTACACCACCGATATTGAATAATAATTTAGACAGCCAGTGTGTTTGGATTATTCTGTTCATTTATTTCATGAAGACAATGCGCTCTTTTCTCTAACATGCTGTGCGTCTTTTCTGCCGCTGTGTTAACTTTTTCCCACTTTATGTTGTTCACTTAAATTTTAAAAAAAATTCAAAGTGTTAGCCTATGTTTTGTTTTGGTTAAATGTCTGAGAAGGACTGTTGATGCTTGTGTCTTAGTTTTTTTTATTCTGCTCTTTACTGTACATTGTTAATGTTACAGTAAACGTTTGTACAAGTTGCTCATTGTTGAACGGCTGTGTGTCTGTGTTAATTAAGACTGATTCAGTAAATGATTTAAACATCTTACATTAGCTTCATGTCTTAAGTACCTGCTGTTGTATTTAGTAAATGTTGCTTTTATTGATTTATTATATATTAATTACAGCAATTCAGTCTCACTTTTTGCCCTCAATGAAAATGCAAGTAATAATCGTAAAGAAACCAAACCATAAAAATAGTGTAATAGTTAGAATATATAAATATATTTCTTCATCCTGAAATAAAAACCGTGAGGGAATTAAAAAATACGTGTTTGGTAATAGTGTGCGCAAGGTTGATGCCAACAAATTAAGGCCCATCCCCAAAATACAGATGATAACAATATGGACGCATTTTTCTTCAACACAGTTAAACACAATATTAACACAGGCTTACATATTAATATGGATAACTCTAATACAAAGGTTTTTTTTTTGGTTTTTTTTTGTTTTTTTTAAAGGCCTGATATGTCCTAAAGGCCCCACTCTCTATTAGAGGAAATACTGTATACACCAATTAGCCATAATGTTATGACCTCCAGAAATGACGTACTAATAATATTGATTGTTTGTTTAGTGGGTGGGATATACAGGGTGGGGAAGCAAAATTTACAATGAACATTTAGTTGTTTTTTCTCAGCAGGCACTACATCAGTTGTTTTGAAACCAAACACATATTGATGTCATAATCATACCTAACACTATTATCCATACCTTTTCAGAAACTTTTGCCCATATGAGTAATCAGGAAAGCAAACGTCAAAGAGTGTGTGATTTGCTGAATGCACTTGTCACACCAAAGGAGATTTCAAAAATCATTGGAGTGTCCATAAAGACTGTTTAGAATGGAAAGAAGAGAATGACTATGAGCAAAACTATTACAAGAAAGTCTGGAAGATACTATTAAAGAAGAATGGGAGAAGTTGTCACCCGAATATTTGAAGAACACTTGTGCAAGTTTCAGGAAGCGTGTGAAGGCAGTTATTGAGAAAGAAGGAGGACACATAGAATAAAAACATTTTCTATTATGTAAATTTTCTTGTGGCAAATAAATTCTCATGACTTTCAATAAACTAATTGGTCATACACTGTCTTTCAATCCCTGCCTCAAAATATTGTAAATTTTGCTTCCTCACCCTGTATTAGGCATTAAGTGAACATTCCTCAAAGTTGATGAGTTGGAAGCAGTAAAATAAGTGACGTAAGGATCTGTGTGACTTTGACAAGGGAGAAATTGTGATGGGCAAATGACTGGGTCAAAGCGTCTTGTTGGATCCCGGTCTGCAATGGATAGACCCTTTTAAAGCTGGCCTAAGAATGGAATGACAACTACATCACAAATCCATCATGCATTTGCAAATCCATAGACTCCTCAGGCCAGAACTGTTTTTATTGACAAAACACAACTTTAGAAGAGTAGCAATAATGTTATGTATCCATAAACCAGGGGTAGGCATTTGGTGGGTCATGGGCCCTTTTCCAGTGGTTCCATGTGGCTTTGTCAAAAAAAAACAAAAAATAGAAATCAATACTTTCTTTCTTTCTTTCTTTCTTTCTTGCTTTCTTTCTTTCTTGCTTTCTTTCTTTCTTTCTTTCTTTCTTTCTTTCTTTCTTGCTTTCTTGCTTTCTTGCTTTCTTTCTTTCAGTAACAGTGGTAGTCCCGTCCAGGTAGTCAAATTCACATTTGAAAAGCCAAGTGGCAGCCCACAAGTAATGTTTATGTTGTCATTTTATGTTTTGGTCTGATGCTCCACCCATCACCTATCTCCCAGTCATGAAGTCAGTAGCATTTCAGCATCCAGGTCACTGAGCTGCAGCTTGGAATATTTCTGATCATAAATGTTTAACCTTACTAAACCTAAAAGGCCTCTTATGATTCCTAAATATGTTGTGACAAAGTCAGAAACAAAACACGGATATGTATAGGAGAAGCTTTTGAAAGATGGAGACAGCTGAAAGCAGAGAACAATTTGAAGACCGACTCCGGCTCTCACCGAGCCTGGCTCTCCCATGGCCTGAGTGAGACCAGGGCCTGGTAAGAGCTCGGACGGTATTTATACCGGTGCAGGACTCGTCACATGCCATGGTAGCTCCTTGCAGTAGAGGCTCATGCTGGATCTAGTAAACTCTAGACTGGGGGGAGGCGGAGGGGATCCCAAGCTCTGCAATATTTTGAATGTGACTGCAGTACCAGTTTTGGCCACAAACCTGCATATGACTCCTTTAAGTGAACACGTTGAAACGATTCAGAAATGGAACTGAATTAAGTAACACTTTGCTAATATAACTATTAATTATCCCATAAACTAGTCGGATTCACTCAATAAGTATTAAAGCCAGCAGAAGTGCTGTGTGATGCCCTGTGCAGCTGGTAGTTTCTATGGCAAGATCTCCAATTGTAATGCAAGAGTAATTGCTGTCGACGGACAGACCAAGCTGAGGTAGCGAGTGAGTCAGGCTGAGTTGCTGAATCAATTTGCTACCTCAGCTCGGTCCCTCTGTCAACGACAACTACTCTCACAATACAATATGTGAACCACTAACTCACTGTCTCACTGAATTGCTCAGTGAACCGTTGCCTCGCTGAACTGATTCAGTGAACCACCAACTCACTGACCCGCTGAATCATTCAGTGAACTGCTAACTTTCTGAATCAATTCAGTGAACCACTAACTTTCTGAATCTACTGAACTGCTGAATGAAACTAGATACCCCTACTGTAAGACAGAAGCCATATTAGTCATGAACGAACAGCAAAGCTAATTTAAATTTAATTTAGCTGCAAGACAACACACAAATAAAAGATAGATAGATAGATAGATAGATAGATAGATAGATAGATAGATAGATAGATAGATAGATAGATAGATAGATAGATAGATAGATAGATAGATAGATAGATAGATAGATAGATAGATAAAAATTGATAATTTTATTTTATTATTCTTATTGTAATTACATAAAGTGTTCTTTATGCTGCTTAAAGCATCTTTGTGTTAAGTTATTTTTTCTTTGTGTTTTTTCATTACTGCTTTGTGTACAGTACTACATTGATATAACAGTGGAAAATCTCAATTAAGTTTTAAAATTTGCAAACTAGCTCATAGATGCAAGAAACGGAAAAGAGACTGAATATTTCACTATCGAGTATGAGACCAGCAGGTCAGCAGATAGATCAAACAGTTCACTAAGTTAAGCAACGGCTCTGTAAACCTGATGATGTGAGTTTGAGCCTTGGCTTTGTTGATTTTATTTATTCATTTATTTATTTATTTTTCAATTGGTGAATCAATTGAATTGGTTTGGAATCGATTCGCTGTCAGATGAACCAAAAGAATCGAGTTAGTTAAAACAATTGGACTACCCATCACTAAGTGCCATTAGTAAAAGTACACTACATTTTATTTTATGTTACTGGGGGTATTCATCTGTATACTCTATTGCAAAGAAAGCCTTCACATACCATTTTTGCTGCACAACACAATAATGACAAATGTCACTGTTTTCTTTAGTGTAGTTTGTTAATTTCTTTGTAGTTCTGTAAATGCACCAAAACTTTGATTTAATCTCCATATAATCCATACAAACCAATCCTAAAGAGCTTCTTAAACAGTCACCACTTTGAGGTAAATATATGAGTATATTTGTTGGTTCCAGACAGTTTTTTTTTCTGTTTCTGTCCTATAACAGCTTTTTAGGTAGCAAAGGTTGTCAACCTGTGCCATAGATGCTCAACTGAGCTGAGACCCAGTTATCCTTTCTTAGATCACTTTTGGTAGAGCGAACCCACTGCAAACCAGGAATACCCAAGAAGACCTGCAGTTGGGGAGATTTTCTGACCTAGTCATTTAGAAAACCACTATTTGGCCCATATCAAAGTTGTTCAGTTCCTTTCAGTTGTCCAATTTGCTGCTTTCAACACATAAACTTCATGGACAAAATTTTCACTTGTTTCCTAAAATTTCCCACCACCTGAAAAGTGCCATTGTAATGAAATAATCCACATTATTACCACTTCTGTCAGTGGTCAGAATGTTGAGGCTGATTACTGTATCTATGAATGTGTATATGGTTGTGTATTTTATCACAGTGTGAGTGTAATTAAAGCCTTTCCTATTTTTGTGTTTTACATTTTGCTCAAGGACATCTCAGTGTGCACACCCAAGAATCACAATGTGCTGTGTTTTTCTGTGGGACTTGGAGATGACACATTAGCTGTAGTTCACTGTTTCAGGACTGATTTATCACTGTGCAGCACACAATGTATCACACGCTCATACACTGTCAAAAATAATGACTTCTGCCCACAAGCCTGGTCATACAATGTACACACACAAAAACAACTACATATACAAAGACAAACAGGAGTGAAAAGCCAGCACAGTGGTACAATTCATGGCTGGAATTACTTGCCCTTTTGTTAAATGCTGATTTTTTTTTTTAAATTCACATTTTCAGTCTAATTTTGTTTTCCTATAAATGCTTTTAAATATACATAGTTTACGCATAAGGTATTCAAAGATTCAAATGTTTTTTATTGTCAATTCAGTAGATTCACAGGACATAGAGAATTGAGATACTGTTTCTCTCTCACCTTGTCAAATGGTATGCATGCTATGCAAAAAAAAAAAAAAAAAAAAGCCAGAAGAGGTTTAAAAAAAAAGAATAAGAATAATCATCATCAGCATCATCTTCATTTCCAGACTCAGAAGTCCATTTAAAAACAAGCAACAAATAAAATAAATTAAAACACACACACACACACACACAAACAGGGTATAAACACAGACAAAACATCACCAATATTATAAAAGACAACCGTACCAGTGTCGCCACAAGGATGGTTGGTATCGCACCAAACTATGACTGGGATTTGTCAACAGCATAATGATGGAATTCTGAGAATCCTTCAATCTACAGATAAATTTGTACATTAAGTTTCTCTTAAGAGCCTGAAAAGTGTTAACTCCTGCATTACAAAATAACTCACTTGCACTAGTCCACTGAGGTTTATAAAACAGTATTCTCATGGAATCATTTATATGGAACTTTGAGCTTTTGTATGCTAACCTTTTTAAACCTGGCCCACAAGGGGGCAGTATAAAGAGGGGTACAATATGCTTCGAAGAGATTTTTTTTTTAAACATTTTCTGTACACATTGAGAATTTTCTTGCCAACATGTTATGTTATGGCCTGGGCATATACACTCAACAAAAATATAAATGCACCACTTTTGTTTTTGCTCCCATCTTTTCATGAGCTGAACTCAAAGATCTAAAACTTTTTCTATGTACACAAAAGGCCTATTTCTGTCAAATATTGTTCATAAATTTGTCTAAATCTGTGTTAGTGAGCACTTCTCCTTTGTCCTTTGCTGAGATAATCCATCCACCTCACAGGTGTGGCATATCAAGATGCTGATTAGACAGCAGGATTATTGCACAGGTGTGACTTAGGCTGGCCACAATAAAAGGCCACTCTAAAATGTGCAGTTTTACTGTATTGGGTGGTCCAGGG
The DNA here is from genome assembly GCF_902148855.1 of Sphaeramia orbicularis. Taxonomy (NCBI): domain Eukaryota; kingdom Metazoa; phylum Chordata; class Actinopteri; order Kurtiformes; family Apogonidae; genus Sphaeramia; species Sphaeramia orbicularis. The sequence continues at coordinate 47,439,942 of NC_043971.1, read as the reverse complement.
GGGTCAGAAAACCAGTCAGTATTTGGTGTGACCATCATTTTCCTCGCACAGTCTTCTTCATGAATTTTCTGAAACAGCTTTGGAGATGGCTTATGGTAGAGAAATGAACATTCAATTCACAGGCAAAAGCTCTGGTGGAGATTCCTGAAGTCAGCATGCCAATTGCACATTCCCTCAAAATTTGTGACATCTGTGGTATTGTGCTGTGTGATAAAACTGCACATTTTGGATTGGCCTTTTATTGTGGCCAGCCTAAGGCACACCTGTGCAAAAATCATGCTGTCTAATCAGCATCTTGATATGCCACACCTGTGAGGTAGATGGATTATCTCAGCAAAGAAGAAGTGTTCACTAACACAAATTTAGACAGATTTGTGAACAATATTTGAGAGAAATAAACCTTGTGTGTACACAGAAAAAGTTTTAGATCTTTGAGTTCAGCTCATGACAAATGGGAGCAAAAACAAAAGTGGTGCGTTTATATTTTTGTTGAGTGTAACATCTGACATTGCCTGTACATATCCTCATCACAGGACATTTGATCCATAATAAAGTGACCAAAATACTTTATTTTGGTGCTCACATGCAGCACGTGTCCTGACAGGTAAAAATTAGGAAAGTTTAGGTCCTTGTCCCCTTTAGTGCTGCATATCAATACTGTATTCTTTGTAGCATTGTATCGCACATCATATGTTAGACCATAATCAGAACATATATTCAGCAGCTGCTAAGGGGAAAAAAATGGCCAAATCATCAACATACATGAGGTGATTGATTATACCGTTACCAAACACACCGTTTTGCAACCATTCAGTTGTTTAGATAGATTGACGATGTACGTGTTAAAGCAGTCGTTTACAACCTTTTTTGGCTCGTGACCCCATCTTAACATCACAAATTTCTGGTGACCACAGACATTCAAAATGAAGACTTTTTTGGGGGGGGGCTAAAATTAATTTGTTTCTGATCGTGTAATAGTTTGCTACACTATATTGCAAATAAATGTTAGTTTTAGACAACATCTATATATATAATGTATATAATGACTATATAATGTATATTATTATGGACAGAGGCAGAAAAGCCAGGTGTAGATTACTGCACAAAGTGAAAATTTTATTTTCCTAGGTCAGGATATGTACAGTCAGTCCGGTTTTTATTTACAAGGCTACAAATTAATACTGAACAAAAAATAACTCAAACTATGAATTATGAAAGAGCTGCATCTGAAATCGGCCACAGTGAGCATTTGAAAGATAAACAGTACCACAGTGCTTCAGTTTCAGCTTCACAGTTTGTCATGTCTTATATTGTCTCTCTCAACTCACCATACATTTTTTATTAGTAATTTTTTATTTTTATCAATTACTAGATTTTTCAGGCGACCCCAGTGGAATTCCAGGCAACCCCACATGGGGTCCCGACCCCAAGGTTGAAAAACACTGCGTTAAAGAGTGCAGGAGAAAGCAGCCCCCCCGCCACACACCATGCTCACTCCAAAGGGGAGGACATTTTATCTCCCCATTTGACTCGCATACTCTGGTTTGCATACCAGTACACTAGAAGCCTTAATATATAATTAGGAACCCCCTTTTCACTTAGTTTCATAAACAACTCTCGATGATTGTTTGTAAAAACTGAGGCACTCAGAGTAGGGCTGAAATTAAAAAGCCTTTATTGAAGCATGACCAGACAAATAAAAGAAGTCCGCCCATATGGATCCTCCTATATGGGCAGCCTTCTTTTATCAGCCCTGATGAAGGCCTATAGGCCGCAACGCGTCGGCTCAGTTTTTATTTGTCTGGCCATGCTTCAATAAAGGCTTTTTAATTTCAGCCCTACTCTGAGTGCCTCAGTTTTTACAAACAACTAGTATTTGGATCCCAACACTGATGAGTACCAGAAGCTAGGAAAGAAGACTAATGATACCCACGCAGCACTCCAGGCTTGTGTTTTTTTGATCTAACTCTCGATGATTGACATAATCAAAGGCCTGAGAGCATCAACAAATCCTATTACGACTGAGGGGTTTTTCCTCCTATATACCTCAACAGCCTCTGTCAAGGCATAAATACAAAGATCAGTACCATGCTTAGATTTAAAGCCGAAGTGGTTATCTGTGGCACCAATATATTTAGATATCTGCCCTAAAAGAATACTCTCAAGGACCTTTGACGCCACAATTGCTAAAGCAATAGGACGGTAATTATCTAGGCTCCCAACCTTGCTAGCTTTGTCCTTGATAATAGGCACCAAAGTGACGGACAGCATGGAGTCTGGTAGCAGGCCATAAGACATTAGACTGATAAAACAAATAGCAAGAAGAATAGCAACCTTTGGGGTAGCAAACTTGAGGTGATTTGATCTGAGCCACTTGCCTTATTTTTTGCAAGCTGCAATATTCCTTGATAGACCTTAGTGGCTGTTAAACCCTCAATATCACTACTAGCAAAGTTTCCCAAATTAAATGGGTCCCCCTTCACACAATTACATAAGTCATAGAAATGTTGCCTCCATATCTCAACAATGTTATCTGATCCAGAGACTCCCTCTGTTTTTGGTAGCACAGCTGCTCCCTTATTTAGCGCTCTTATATCTTTCCAAAAATCCATGACTTTGTTGCAGAGCAGTTTTTGAGCCAATGAGTGTGTTCTCATCACCTGCTCATTTTTACACACAACACAGACAGCATATTTAAATGTAGCATTAGTGAGGTTTTTGTGATCCAGTAAAGGTCCCTGTCTGGGTCAGCCGGCCTGATTCCAAGCCTTGAAAGCCTCCTTTACTACTGTATGATGCATAGCCACAGGTTTATTCCAGTCTGGTTTGATGTTGGATGCCTTCTTAGAGCAAGTGAGGTATGGTCTACTGGCCTCAAGCATAGCTCCCGTAATTCCACCATACAAGGAACAGAGGGATTTCCCACGAGATATATCATTGCAGTTCATATTTGAACAATAGCATCTTTGGATAAAAAATAGATCACTCAAGGGAAAATCAGTTTTCCCATAATATGAATACCTGATTTTCACTTTTACACGGTTTAGTAATTTTTCTTTACCCTGAAGATTTTACTCTTGTTTTTTCTGTCGTATGTTAAAGGTGAGTATGTTTAAAGAATATTTTGGTAGAGACAGTGAAACTGAGCTCAACACTAGTTCTGATCTCATACATCTAAGGCTACGTTCAGACTAGGCAAATATGGCCCAAATCAGATTTTTTGCCCATATGTGACCTGTATCCGACCCAGGCCACTTTCATATGTGGTCCTAAATCCGATGTGTATCTGATATTTCACAAAGCGACTTCAGTATGAACGGCCAGGTCACATTTATCCGACCTTTACATCATTGAAATGTGACAAACACCACATTTCTGCATCCCAGGAGGAGGAGTGGCAGGAAAAAACATATTTACTTCTGTAAACACAGTGCATGCCTGCATGGTCATGTATTACATCAGGACCTCTTATGCACATGTGGGTCACTTCAGGGTTACATTTATTCATTCATTCATTTTCTGAACCCACTTTATCCTCACAAGGGTCTCAGGGGTCGCTTAGAGCCTATCCCAGCTACATAGGGGCAAAGGCAGGGTACACCCTGGACAAGTCGCCAGTTCATCACAGGGCTGACATATAGAGACAAACAATCACTGTCATATTCACACCTATGGGCAATTTAGATTTATCAATTAACCTATCAGTGCATGTCTTTGGATGGTGGGAGGAAGCCGGAGTACCCGGAGAGAACCCTCACAGACACGGGGAGAACATGCAAACTCCACACAGAAAGGTCATCCATCAACTGGTGTTGGAATTGAACCCAGGACCTTCTTGCTGTGAGGCACGAGTGCTAATCATTGCACCACTGTGTTGCCTGGAGGGGGGGTTACATTTAGTTCATACTCAAAACAGGTAGAAAATGCATTTAATGTGGAATATGAACAAGCACACAAAAAAATTGGATTTCCCCAGAAATTCAAATTGTGCATTAAGACCTGCTGTTTGAACGTCGCCTAAGATCCTCTGATCACAAGTGCTTCGTGTACTTCTTTCAATTACTAGGAACCTACAGTAAGTGACAGAATTTTAGATAACTTACTGAGCCACTTTCATCTTTGTTTGATGCCCACATTCTGTTCAGCTGTTTCTGAGATATTGCATTTTAATTATAATGGAGATTGACTGACCAACAACTGAAAAATGGGGATTACATATTATCAGCTAATAAAACTTGGATTACGTTTTTCAGTCCCTCAACATTTTCATCCATTCAAATCTAACATAATATAAATAGCTATTTAGAACAACTTGAAAGTTGACCAGCCTTATCATATCAGACTGTAACTCATTTGCAAATCTACTGGGACACGTTTCATGGTTGATTTCACCCACATTAAACACACTGCATTATAACACCCATGATCAGACCTTTCTCTTCCTCCCAATGTTGTGTGATGTATTGGTTTTTTCATCTATTTAACTGACCATTGATTATTTATTGATATATATACCTTTTGGTCCTGGTTATGGAAAAAATACTTAAGAATTTTTATTCATGGAATTCATGGAAATACACTGTTGTCCATAAAGTTGGGATAATGTTGTTTTTTCAGACACATTTCAGAAATATCTATCCAAAAACATCTTAATTTCAGAAGAATGTCTTAAAAAAGATAATCTAATAAATGTCTAAAAACCCCTGTAAAATATGTAATATTTTGATTATATATTTATGTATTTAATCATATGTATATATGTAAAATAATGTATCTTTTTTTTATATATATCTGGCATGTGATGTACCTTCTATTTATTTTACTCAGTGTTAGTATTTGTTTCATGGGAGTCATCATTAATAATTCCTTGCCTCAGGTCTGAGGCAGAAACATGTTGCCTTAACAGCAGCCTTTAAATATTCATAACACGTACTGGAATATGTATACATCCAAGGTTAAAGCATTATGATGAGCTTATATAATGACTGTCTCTTGAGACTCAACATGTTTATCCCAATAGATAGACCGTACATTTGTTATGTTAAAGGGAGTGCACTGTACTTTGTTAAACCTTCTCCCCCAGGGCTTGATGATAATGTGAGTGACTGTTAGTTCTTAATAACAGTACACAACTGTTTCATTAAAGAAAGTCCCTCTACAGGGACTACAGGAAATATTTTGAATGTTGGTAAAAGTTGACAGCAACTGTTGATAATCTAATCTTTTTTTTGAGGAGTACAGTGGTATCTTTTGGTTTGTGTAAAAGCAGTGTTGTCTGCAACCGTACACTCTTTGTTAAGACCATTGACTGCATAAATCTTGATTATCTAGAAGTAGAGGGGAAAATACATACATGTTTTACTTAAGTGAACATAGCACCACAACAGTGTAAAAATGGAACAAAGTTAAAGTTGTGTTTTCAGAAGCCAACCTTAAGTTAAAAAAGTATCACCATTAGAATATGCATATGGGTGCTTCTATGAAATTGGTCCTTAAACACAGGACATGGAGACTAAAAATTCATACCAATGTTATGAAGCAAGTTTGGAAGCACGTAAAAGAGAGATACATATTTTTTTCTATTATTTCACATTATATTTAATACAAAAATCTGCATGTAACATGGTAAAAAGGACACGAAAATTACCCGCAATATCTCTTTATTCTCTCACAGGTACATTTAGGGAAATGAACTAATTATGCAAGGCAGAGTGTTTGACAAAAATGACCACTGCTGCAAAATCATTTGCGATTTATATGCATTTAACTGGGCAGGTTCTGCATGTAATGCAAGTGGACATGATGGGTTACACACAAAACCTAGAATGAGACTGTCGATTCATGAAAAACCTGCATGTCTGGATTAGAAAAACCACTAGGATCATCAAATTTAACACAGTGTCTTTATTTATAGTGCAATATAAGACCATTTCAAGCCATGAGGTTCAGATCAAATGCACTGACACCTACGTAGCTTTTCATGTCCCAGTTTTAGTTCTATTTTTGGCCCCAATATTTTATTAAAAAAATCATTAATTTTGGGATGGCTCATAGCAAGAGTGTATTTTTTTTTTTTTTTGCATTTATCTGAGGTCATCACATTCTGGGGGGAATACATCTACATTTCTCTTTTATTATTGGGTCTAAAAAAAACTGGCAAAGTGCCAGGTACCAAAATGGACCCAGTTTCATAGATGCACCCATATTTACAATGTCAGAAATGAAGGGACACATATTTCCCATATATGTGATTACAGTTACAGATGTTTGCTCTCATGTTTTAACATTACAGCTAGTAATGGTGGGGCTCGCTCAAGTACTGTATATACCGTTGGTAGTTGAACCCATAATGTACATTATCATGTATTAGTTGATTTGTATTTCTCATTTTTTGTATTAACTGGTATACTGGTTTTAATTACCTTTAAGTTGTAGAGGGTTAGGTCATAATATTTCACATAGTGTCACACACAGCAATTTATTTCTGGCAATCAGGGATGTGCAGGTAATGTTTTACAATTTCATTCACAACACTTGCACTCATACTGGTCTTCATCTGCTTGTCTGGGTCCGGGTCGTGGGGGCAGCAGCCGCAGCACAGAAGCCTAGATAGCCCTCTCCCCAGCCACTTCCACCAGCTCTTTCAGGGTAATCCCGAGACCTACCCAGGCCAGCTGAGAGATATAATCCCTCCAGCGTGTCCTGGATCGGCCCCGAGGTCGTCTCCCAGATGGACATGCCCGAAACATCTCCCCAGGGAGGTGTCCGGGAGGCATCCTCACGAGATGCCCGAACCACCTTAACTGGTTCCTCTCAACATCATCAATGATGAAATGTGCTTGTATATATATATATATATATATATATATATATATATATATACACACACACAAACATATATATATATATATATATATATATATATATATATATATATACACACAAACATATATATGTGTGTATATATATATATATATATATATATATATATATATATATATATATACCACCTCGTCTAACTCCTCCAAAGGGATCCTGAGGCATTCCCAGGCCAGCCGAGAGACACAGTCTCTCCAGTGTGACCTACTTCTTCCCCAAGGCCTCCTTCTGGCAGAGGTGTCCAGGAGGCATCTGAAATAGATGCCCGAGCCACATCAGCTGGCCCCTCTCAATGTGCAGAAGCAGCGGCTCTACTCTGAGCTCCTCCCTGGTGACTGAGCTCCTCACCCTATCTCTAAGGGTGTGCCCAGCCACCCTACGGGGGAAACTCAACTGCTTGTATCAAGGATCTTCGCTCATGACCATAGGTAAGAGTAGGAACGTAGATTGAGCAGTAAATCGAGAGCACTGCCTTTTGTCTAGGCTCCTACTTTACTATGACAGACTGATACAATGTCTGCATCACTGCAGACGCTGCACTGATCTGTCTGTCAATCTCATGTTCCATTCTTCCCTCACTCGTGAACAAGGCAAGGCCTCTCCACTGACCTGGAGAGGGCAAGCCAGCTTTTTCCGATCAAGAACCATGGCCTCAGATTTGAAGGTGCTGATCCTCATCCCACTTGCTTTGCACTTGGCTGCAAACCACCCCAGTGGATGCTGAAGGTCCAGGTTTGATGAGGTCAAAAGGACATCATCCACAAAAAGCAGAGATGAAATCCTGTGGTCCCAAACCGGACCCCCTCCAGCCCCTGGCTGGGCCTAGAAATTCTGTCCATAAAAATTATGAACAGAACCTGCTGAAGTCCAAAATGCACCTGGAACAGGTCTAACTTATTGCTGGCAATGCAAACCAAGATCCTACTTTGGTCATACAGGGACCAGACAGCCCTTAGCAGAGGTACTCAGACCCCATACTCCCGCAGCACCCCCCACAAGATACCACAAGGGACACAATCAAACGCCTTCTCCAAACCCACAAAACACATGTGGACTGGTTGGGCGAACTCCCATGAGCCCTCAAGTACTCAGTGGAGAGTGTAGAGCTGGTCCAGTCTTCTGCGACTTGGACGAAAACCGCATTGTTCCTCCTGCATCCGAGGTTCAACTATTGGTCGAATCCTCCTCTTCAGTACCCTGGAACAGACTTTCCCTGGGTCGCTGAGGAATGTGATCCCCCTGTAGTTGGAGCACACTCTCCGGTCACCCTTCTTGAAAAGGGGTCTGGACTGAAAAGGGGGACCACCACCCCAGTCTTCCAGTCCAGAGGCACTGTCCCCGACTGCCACACAGTGTTACAGAGATGTGTCAATCAAGACAGTCCCTGCACATCCTGGAACTTAAGGTACTCAGGGCGAATCTCATCCACCCCTGGTGCCCTGCCACTGTGGAGCTTGGACAAGTCCACCTCTGAAACCTCAGCCTCTGCTTCCTCCACAGAAGATGTGGCGGTGGGATTGAGGAGATCCTTGAAGTATTCCTTCCACCACCCGACAACATCCCCAGTCGAGGTCAGCAGCTCCCCACTTCCACTGTAAACAGTGTTGGTGGTGCACTGCTTTCCCCTCCTGAGGTGCCGGACAGTTTGCCAGAATTTCCTCGACGTCAACTGATTGTCCTCCTCCACGGCCTCCCGGAACTCCTCCCTGACCCAAGTTTTGGCCTCCACAATGCGCTGTAGCATGCCTGGCCTCCCTGTACTCATCAGCTGCTTCAGGAGTCCCACAAGCCAACAAGGCTTGATTGCTGCCGCGACAGGTACCGGAGACCTTGTGACCACAGCTCCGTGCAGCTGCTTCAACAATGGAAGTGGAGAACATGGTACACTTGGACTCAGTGTCCCCAGCCTCCCCCAGGATCTGGGAGAAGCTCTCCCAGAGGTGGGAGTTGAAGACTGTGCTGACATCGGGCTCTGCCAGGCATTCCCAACAGACCCTCACAACACATTTGGGCCTGCTGAGTCTGTCCGGCTTCCTCCTCTGCCAGTGAATCCAAATCACCACCAGGTGGTGATCATTTCATAGCTCTGCCCTGCTCTTCACCTGAGTGTCCGAGACACGTGGCTGTAAGTCTGATGATACGATGACATAGTCAATCATTGACCTCCAGCCGAGGGTATACTGGTGCCACGTGCACTTATGGACATCCCTGTGCTCAAACATGGTTTTTGTTATGGACAAATTGTGAATAACACAGAAGTCCAATAACAGAACACCACTCGGGTCTGGAACAGGTCTAACGGGGAGGCCGTTCATCCCAGTCACCCCCCTCCAGGTCTCACTGTCACTGCCCACATGGGTGTTGAAGTCCCCCAGGAGGACAATGGAGTCCCCAGTCAGAGCACTGACCAGCACCCCTCCCGGGGACTCCAAGAAGGCCGGGTACTCTGCACTGCTGTTCGGTCCATAGGCCAAAACAACAGTGAGGCAACTGTCCCCAACCTGAAGGCGCAAGGACACGAACCTCTCATTCAATGGGGTAAACTCCAACACATGGTGGCTGAGCTGTGGGGCTATGAGCAAGCCCACACCAGCCCGCCGCCTCTAACTACAGGCAACTCCAGAGAAGTGAAGAGTCCAGCCCCTCTTGAGGGGTTGGGTTCCAGAGCCCAACCCGTGCGTGGAGGTGAGCCTGACTATATGTAGTTGGTACCTCTTGACCTCCCTCACAAGCTCTGGGTGATGGGATGAGAACCATTCCAGTTTTTCTCAATTGTTTACACAAAAATACTGGTACTTGACGCACAATGACCACAACATGTAATTCATGCACCAACCCCCTGAATCAATTCTGCTAAACTACAAGCACAATTCCTGCTTTACGCTTTTTTCAAAACACTACACACAGTTATCTGCATTTGGCACAATTTCCATGGAGAAAATATCTCGTTTTCACAAGGAACACACTGTTATTCAACATTCTATAGTAAATTGCCCTACTATGCACATTGACTTATCACATTGGTAAACACCTGTCACACAGTTTTACAATTAGCAATCAGAGCTTTAGCATAAAAGGGCAACAGGTTAGCTCTACTGTTTTGTATGTAGACCACTGTATGTGCAACTTTGTGTTGGTTGGGATGTATACTGTGTACATTGTTTTTGTCTTTTGTTTTTGTGGGAAAAATAAAATATTGCAGAAATTGTTACCATGTATCTGTGTGTTCTGAGTATAAAACCAATATTCTAAAATATTTTACAACACATTTATGTATGTACTGTCTGTAGTAAATGTAACACTGAATAAAAAAGGCCTAAGTCATTATGATGAATGGAGAAGATGTGTTTTCCATTCATCATAGTGTTTTACATTGAGCACATCAGTGTTCAACTGGTTCTTATAAATGTTTATTCATAAGGTTTGTGTGTCATTTGAAAACAAAATACCATTTTGAAAAGAAATAACATTTTTTTAGAATGCAAAGTTTCATTTTGCAGGAGAATTGAGGGGTTTTGCCCATTGTGTGTGTGTGTTTTTTGATTTGTGTGTAGAGTTCTGAGAGTATGAGGCATGCTTTCAGAAAATGTGTGTAAACAATCGAGAAAAACTGTAATTCCTTTAATATCACAATGGATTGCTTCTGTAAAGTCTGCAATGCATTGTGATGTTACATGAATTAGTGGTTCTCATCCCATCTGTAATATAACAGGTTAATTTCTATTGCTATGTGCAAGTTAGAATGGTAACTGGATGTATCAACTAATGGGATGTAAAATGATTTTTCTGTTTTTCTGTTTTAGTCCCTACCCAATCTGGTAATGTTAACTTCTTTCTCTAAACTGTGTCTATGTATGGGTGTGTGTGGAGGGGGTGAGGTCACATGGCAGGACCGCTGCCGCTCCAGGCTGCTGTGTTTACCAACAAGAGGAGGAGGAAGAGGAGGAGGAAGAGGAGGTCATAGCGTAGTATTCTCTCCATGAGAGTCTCTGTGCTTGACAGCAGCAGCAGCAGCCTGCAGGGTCTGGCAGGATCAGCAGCTGTCAGAGTGAGAGTGGTGGATGTTTAGTCTGGATATTTCCTCATGGTGACGCCGCTGTTTGGGGGTAAGATTGTGTTGTGTGTTTGTGCACTTCTTTAGCAGCTACAACAACACGTAAAGGCTGACTATCCTGTTGTAGAGTACTAGATTCATGAAAGAATTGGATTTTAGCCTCTCTTAATCTGCAGTGTCCATTGTTTAAAAGCCATATGCTACCTCAGTGTGTGTGTGTGTGTGTGTGTGTGTGTGTGTGTGTGTGTGTGTGTGTGTGTGTGTGTGTGTGTGAGGGTGTGTGTGTGTGCGTGCGCGTGATAGACTTTTTGTCTGATTGCACACTTGTGAACAGTACTGGACTAAAGCACACATGGACACATCAGCACAACCACAGGCAGACACACAGTGACCCATTGTAGAGGTAGAAAAGCACAAGTCATGCTAAAGGGCACAGCTGACTACAACATGCAGAGATGAGCTGTGAAATCAAAGGGAATAAAGCAAGAATATGTCAATTGACACATTAACATGTTAATATTTGGCAAAGCATGAAAGCAGCATGATGTCCATGCCAACCAAAGTGAAAGGGAACTCTTGAAAATTACAGAATAGCCCGTTTGTTGTGCATGAACCATTTCTGTGTCTGGCTTGAGAGAAGCATAAGACATTGGACATTTGCTATCATTTACTCCAGTTAATGCATTTGTTATATTTTATTGTATAGCTATGTAGCTATGTGTATGTATTTGACTTGCTGCATTTCATCTCAGAGGCCTCTTCAGTTACAGTGAGTGCAGCTGACAATAAGTTAAGGTCAAGACTGAGAATATGGAGTACCCTCCAAGCAATAGGCTTATGTACATTATACTGTATACATGTCAGTGGTGTTGTTGTTCAGCTGTATGTTGTTGCATCAGTGCAAGGCATCTCTCTAGGGTCCACCTGTCGACCCGTCTATACCACAGAGCAGAAATGTCCATAGTGAGCAGTCATAGATGACTTGGATGACCAATTTTAACTTCTATACTACAACTGAGGGAGTGTAAATGTTGTGATGATGTGAAAACATAAAAAAGCATATCTGTAATGATGACGTGAAAACATAAAAAAGCATATCTGTAATGGAAGAGATTTTGCTAAGCTTGTTTGAAGACTCAAATATCCACCACCGACCAAAATCGTCTTCTGATCGAAAATGTTTTATACCTGTTGATTCACTAATCTTATCAATACATAAATACATAAATGATTGGTGTAAAAGGCATTTTGTCATCTTTTCATGGTCATCAGATATGACCCATTTGGACGTTCAGAGGCTCAGTAGTTAACATGGAAACACTGTCATCTTCTACAACATTGATTCACCAGTAAAATCCATGGAGTTGGATCAATGACAGTGGATGGACACACTGGGTTTATGTTCAGTTAATGATGTATTTTGTTGAAAAGCTCACTTTTTCGTCATTTTTGTCTGATTTAAACTAAACCTTTGAATTTACTCTGAGCTTTTATGAACATCTACATGATCAGTTTATTATCTCTAAGAAAATATCTGATTTACTTTGAAAAAAAATGCAAAATGCAGAGGATAATATAATAAATAATAATGAATCACTTGGGATAGACAAAAAAAATCCATTTGAAGTTGTGACAAAAAATAGTTAATAGAATAACTAACATTCTGAGTCTACCTTTTTCTGACACATTCTATGAAGTTTTTACTTTAACTACCCAAAAAGCCATTTAACGACTAGAATGAATAACAAATGAAAATGATCATAATACATTTTTATATTGTGTTATTTATCATTACCACTAGGGATGCACTGATACCACTTTTTTCCAGACCGAGTACAAGTACAAGTACTTACATTTGAGTACTTGCTGATACTTGCTGATATGAGTATTTAATAATACCATTCCAGTTCTTAGTTACTTTTGAAAATGTGTTTTATTGTCATTGTCATTAGTCTGACTGGAACAAAGTGCTGCTACTGACATTTAATGCGCATTTCTCACATTGAATGAGCATTTCTCAAGCAATCCACCCGAGGGCACCACTCTTAATTAACCATACTGGACAAATACCACGAAGAAAAGTAAAGTTTTTTAAGAAGAAGAAGACGAAAGTCAGGAATAATAAACATGGAGACGACAGAAGTAACACTGGATGCTAATGTTGATATTATGTTGATATTGATGAGGGAGGTTGTCATAAATCTGTCAGTAGTTTTTCACTAACGCACACAGTCGCTCTTTGAAAAGATCCGCTACCACCACAGTTCCTGGTGGTATTCTCCGTCTGGGTACGCATCTGCGAGCACCTGGAAAACGGATGCAGAGTACGCAGAGGACGGACAGAACGCTCTGTCCGTATCCGTCTGTGTCTTTAACGTTACTTGCAGTCAGCGATACTTTGGTCACTGTCATCTATTTTGAAAAATCTCCACACTTCTGACATTACTCCTCCGCCGCATACCTGCTGCACTTCACTGCAAGTGTCACGCTGCGGTAAGTGGTATTGGTGCGGTTGTATCAGAGTACTTTTACAAGTACAAGTACACACGCTGAGTATTGGACCCTATACTGGTGTCAGTATCGGTGCATCCCTAATTACCACCATATCTCTTTTTATCTTTTTTGTGTAGGGTTTATTTAATCTATGTTGTTGGGTAAAGCAGATAATTGTTGTGACATTTGGTTAAAATCCATTTGGTCAGACAAAATTTATTTGCAGTTTTGATCATTTGACAGAAATCTGTCCTTGTTCATTGTGGGAGTCGAACAAGTCACCAGTGGTCTGGTTGTTTTCAGTTGCAGTTAGCAAACTGCACACTGTTCAACACAGCACAGATCATGTGAGGTTACGGGTGGTCCTGTGCAGCAGACGACATGACAGGGTGCAAATTAAGAAAGGCAAAAAAGTCACAGTGTGTGAAAGTGAAAACCCTTACAGCCAATCATCATCAAGTCTTCAGTGTGATTGGTTCGCTGACTCAGTCAAACATATCATCAGGACACATCAGCTGTTGTTGTCAGCAAACAGAGAAGAGAAAGACTGACCAGTGTAACAGTAATGTTATGTCATGAACAGAGCTGTGTGCTGGTTTTTGACTTTTTAAAGAAGCTTAATGTTGTTTATGTCAACACTGGTGTGACTGAGTCCATCCAATGTGAAACTACGGTGGCCCAGAGGTGCAACAGGCCAAAAAATTATCCACTAGATGAAAAAAATTATCTACTACAAGAAAAAAAAAGAGAACAGCCTAAAAAAATTATCCACTAGATGAAAAAAATTATCTACTACAAGAAAAAAAAGAGAACAGCCCAAAAAAATTATCCAGTATAAGAAAAAAAAAGAGAACAGCCTAAAAAAATTATCCACTAGATGAAAAAAATTATCTACTACAAGAAAAAAAAGAGAACAGCCCAAAAAAATTATCCACTATAAGAAAAAAAAGAGAACAGCCTAAAAAAATTATCCACTAGATGAAAAAAATTATCTACTACAAGAAAAAAAAGAGAACAGCCTAAAAAAAATTATCCACTAGATGAAAAAAATTACCCACTATAAGAAAAAAAAGATAACAGCCTAAAAAAATTATCCACCAGATGAAAAAAATTATCTACTACAAGAAAAAAAAGAGAACAGCCCCAAAAAATTATCCAGTATAAGAAAAAAAAGAGAACAGCCTAAAAAAATTATCCACTAGATGAAAAAAATTATCTACTACAAGAAAAAAAGAGAACAGCCTAAAAAAATTATCCACTAGATGAAAAAAATTATCTACTACAAGAAAAAAAGAGAACAGCCTAAAAAAATTATCCACTAGATGAAAAAAATTATCTACTTCAAGAAAAAAAGAGAACAGCCTAAAAAAATTACCCACTATAAGAAAAAAAAGAGAACAGCCTAAAAAAATTATCCACCAGATGAAAAAAATTATCTACTACAAGAAAAAAAAGAGAACAGCCCCCAAAAAATTATCCACTGTAAGAAAAAAAAGAGAACAGCCTAAAATAAATTATCCACTAGATGAAAAAAAATCCCCTATAAGAAAAAAAAGAGACCAGCCAAAAAAATTATCCACTATAAGAAAAAAAAAGAGAACAGCCTAAAAAAATTATCCACTAGATGAAAAAAATTATCTACTACAAGAAAAAAAAGAGAACAGCCCAAAAAAATTATCCACTATAAGGAAAAAAAAAAGAGAGAACAGCCTAAAAAAATTATCCACTAGACAAAAAAATTATCTACTGCAAGAAAAAAAGAGAACAGCCCAAAAAAATTATCCACTACAAGAAAAAAAAGAGAACAGCCTAAAAAAATTATCCACTAGATGAAAAAAATTATCTACTACAAGAAAAAAAAGAGAACAGCCTAAAAAAATTATCCACTAGATGAAAAAAATTATCTACTTCAAGAAAAAAAAGAGAACAGCCTAAAAAAATTACCCACTATAAGAAAAAAAAGATAACAGCCTAAAAAAATTATCCACCAGATGAAAAAAATTATCTACTACAAGAAAAAAAAGAGAACAGCCCCAAAAAATTATCCACTATAAGAAAAAAAAAGAGAACAGCCTAAAAAAATTATCCACTAGATGAAAAAAATTATCTACTACAAGGAAAAAAAGAGAACAGCCCCAAAAAATTATCCACTATAAGAAAAAAAAGAGAACAGCCTAAAAAAATTATCCACTAGATGAAAAAAATTATCTACTACAAGAAAAAAAGAGAACAGCCCAAAAAAATTATCCACTAGATGAAAAAAATTATCTACTACAAGAAAAAAAGAGAACAGCCTAAAAAATTATCCACTAGATGAAAAAAATTATCTACTTCAAGAAAAAAAAGAGAACAGCCTAAAAAAATTACCCACTATAAGAAAAAAAAGAGAACAGCCTAAAAAAATTATCCACCAGATGAAAAAAATTATCTACTACAAGAAAAAAAAAGGGAACAGCCCCAAAAAAATTATCCACTGTAAGAAAAAAAAGAGAACAGCCTAAAATAAATTATCCACTAGATGAAAAAAAATCCCCTATAAGAAAAAAAAAGAGACCAGCCAAAAAAATTATCCACTATAAGAAAAAAAAGAGAACAGCCTAAAAAAATTATCCACTAGATGAAAAAAATTATCTACTACAAGAAAAAAAAGAGAACAGCCCAAAAAAATTATCCACTATAAGGAAAAAAAAGAGAGAACAGCCTAAAAAAATTATCCACTAGACAAAAAAATTATCTACTGCAAGAAAAAAAGAGAACAGCCCAAAAAAATTATCCACTATAAGAAAAAAAGAGAACAGCCTAAAAAAATTATCCACTAGATGAAAAAAATTATCTACTACAAGAAAAAAAAAGAGAACAGCCTAAAAAAATTATCCACTAGATGAAAAAAATTATCTACTTCAAGAAAAAAAAGAGAACAGCCTAAAAAAATTACCCACTATAAGAAAAAAAAGATAACAGCCTAAAAAAATTATCCACCAGATGAAAAAAATTATCTACTACAAGAAAAAAAAAGAGAACAGCCCCAAAAAATTATCCACTATAAGAAAAAAAAAGAGAACAGCCTAAAAAAATTATCCACTAGATGAAAAAAATTATCTACTACAAGAAAAAAAGAGAACAGCCTAAAAAAATTATCCACTAGATGAAAAAAATTATCTACTACAAGAAAAAAAGAGAACAGCCTAAAAAAATTATCCACTAGATGAAAAAAAATTATCTACTTCAAGAAAAAAGAGAACAGGCAAAAAAAATTACCCACTATAAGAAAAAAAAGAGAACAGCCTAAAAAAATTATCCACCAGATGAAAAAAATTATCTACTACAAGAAAAAAAAAGAGAACAGCCCCCAAAAAATTATCCACTGTAAGAAAAAAAAGAGAACAGCCTAAAATAAATTATCCACTAGATGAAAAAAAATCCCCTATAAGAAAAAAAAGAGACCAGCCAAAAAAAATTATCCACTATAAGAAAAAAAAAGAGAACAGCCTAAAAAAATTATCCACTAGATGAAAAAAATTATCTACTACAAGAAAAAAAAAGAGAACAGCCCAAAAAAAATTATCCACTGTAAGAAAAAAAAAAAAGAGAACAGCCTAAAATAAATTATCCACTAGATGAAAAAAAAAATCCCCTATAAGAAAAAAAAGAGACCAGCCAAAAAAATTATCCACTAAAAGAAAAAAAAGAGAACAGGCAAAAAAAATTATCTACTAGCCCAAAAAATTATTCACTATAAGAAAAAAAAAGAACAAATGAAAAAATGTATCTACTATGAGAAAAAAAAGAGAGCAGCCCAAAAAAATATCCACTATAAGAAAAAAAAAAACATCATCCACCTTTTCAATTACGGGGGCGCTGTTTACCCGAAAGGTGTCTTGCTTTAAAATTAAGACCACCACAAAAAATAAAAGGATAGGCTGAAAAATTTTAAGGCTTTCGGCTAAAGTGGCTAATGCTAAGGAAGTACCCCACCGGAAGTGGAGGTCGTGCGCTAAAAAATAAAGTTATTTTAAAATATAGATATTTACATTAACATAGTTTGCAAAGCAGTTAAATGATTAAATACGGTTCCAGTGTCTGCTAAAGGTTAGGCATGGGCGTTAAATGGTTAAGGTTAGGGTATGGTTGGGGTTAGTTTTCAGTGGTAAATGGCCCTTGTGTGCACTGTGTGAAGGTTCGTTGCTAAGCTAATGCTAACGCGAAAAGTTGACGGCAACTTTGTGTTATTTTATTTTGAGAGGAGGAGAAGAGGAGCTTCCTGTGGAGCTCCACTATCATGGCATTGCCCATTTGTTTGCAGGTAGACCTCTCCTCCTCAACTCAAACGGAGTGTCTTCACTAACACTAGATCAAGAAGGACATTTTCTGGAGATAAAGATGTGTGCTGTGGTACCGCAGTGCCTCGGCATCTGGCAACGAGCTGAACTGTGGTACCGAGCCATGGTACGCGGTGCCGTGCTGGGGTACCTAGCACCGAGCCGTGGTACCGCGGTACGTCGCGGCACCAGCCGAGGTGCCACGGTACCTCGCGGCACCAGCCGAGGTGCCACGGCACCAGGTGTCGGTGCCGCAATATGCACTCGCTGTCTCTCAACAAATGGGCGATGCCATGATAGTGGAGCTCCACAGGAAGCTCCTCTTCTCCTCCTCTCAAAATAAAATAATTTTAGAACTTCTTGTCGCGAATATTCATCAAAAATGATATTGAATGTCAGGCAGTTGAACAATTCAACACCGTAATCACACAATTGTTTACTCGCACTGGTAGTTCACAAAGTTGCCGTCACCTTTTCGCGTTAGCATTAGCTTAGCAATGAACCTTCACACAGTGCACACAAGGGCCATTTACCACTGAAAACTAACCCCAACCATACCCTAACCCTAACCTTAACCATTTAACGCCCATGCCTAACCTTGAGCAGACACTGGAACCGTATTTAATCATTTAACTGCTTTGCAAACTATATTAATGTAAATATCTATATTTTAAAATAACTTTATTTTTTAGCGCACGACCTCCACTTCCGGTGGGGTACTTCCTTAGCATTAGCCACATTAGCCGAAAGCCTTAAAATTTTTCAGCCTATCCTTTTATTTTTTGTGGTGGCCTTAATTTTAAAGCAAGGCACCTTTCGGGTAAACAGCGCCCCGTAATTGAAAAGGTGGATGATGGTTTTTTTTCTTATAGTGGATATTTTTTGGGCTGCTCTCTTTTTTTTCTCATAGTAGATAATTTTTTTCACCTGTTCTTTTTTTTTTTTCTTATAGTGAATAATGTTTTGGGCTAGTAGATAATTTTTTTTGCCTGTTCTCTTTTTTTTTCTTTTAATGGATAATTTTTTTGGCTGGTCTCTTTTCTTTCTTATAGGGGATTTTTTTTTTTTCATCTAGTGGATAATTTTTTTTAGGTTCTCTTTTTTTTCTTATAGTGGATAATTTTTTTAGGCTGTTCTCTTTTTTTCTTGCAGTAGATAATTTTTTTGTCTAGTGGATAATTTTTTTAGGCTGTTCTCTCTTTTTTTTTCCTTATAGTGGATAATTTTTTTGGGCTGTTTTTCTCTTTTTTTTTTCTTGTAGTAGATAATTTTTTTCATCTCGTGGATAATTTTTTTAGGCTGTTCTCTTTTTTTTTTCTTGTAGTAGATAATTTTTTTCATCTCGTGGATAATTTTTTTAGGCTGTTCTCTTTTTTTTCTTGTAGTAGATAATTTTTTTCATCTAGTGGATAATTTTTTTAGGCTGTTCTCTTTTTTTTTCTTGTAGTAGATAATTTTTTTCGTCTAGTGGATAATTTTTTGGCCTGTTGCACCTCTGGGCCACCGTATGAAACACTAGGGGGTCTTTGAGGTCTTGCCCACACTTATGCAGATACATTTCAAATACTTCAAGATCCAAAGTCGGATCCGTTTATGACAGACAGACAGACAGACAGACAGATAGACAGATAGCTAGCTAGCTAGCTAGCTAGATAGATAGATAGATAGATAGACAGACAGACAGACAGACAGACAGACAGATGGGCAGGCGGAAGGACGGACAGACAGACATGCAGTTTTCTCATGACATCCCTGAATCCAACTGAATGTTGGTGCCAAATTAAAAACACATTTTTCAAGATTTACCTGGAAGACCTTGATCTATGACCTTGGCCATCAAAATCTTTTGAATTCATCCTCTCATGCCACAGCACATTTGTACACTTTGTTCAGATGTGCAGTTTGCATCTTTCTGTCAAACCATTCCTGATATATTGCCTTTTAAATCATAATGAGGACTGACTGATGGGCACATGTTCTTATAGGAATGTCAAGATTTATACCAACGCTGTGGTGTAAGTCTTATAATAGGAGGAAGAAAATACATTTATTGGTGGCTAAAACACATACAATGAATCAAACAAGAAAATTAAAAAAAAAACTCAACCTTAATGGTGCTAGATCTCAAAGGAATTCATTGCAAAACTAGAACTCCCTCCCACCTTCTATCCGACACTGCTCCGACCCCAACACCTTTAAATCCCTTTTAAAAACTCATTTAAGATTGCTTTTAATGTTTAATCTTAGTGTTTAATATTTAACTGTTTTATATTCGTATGCCTGCCTTTTGCACCTGCTTTTAATCTGTTTTTTATATGTCTGGTTTTTGTTTTTATCTGCTGCATGTAAAGTGTCTTAGAGTTCCATGAAAAGCCCTATACAAATAAAATCTATTATTATTATTATTATTATTATTATTATTATTATTATTATTATAGAATGACAGGAAGAGCTACAGTCCACTGTTGGTAAACAATGTGTAAATAATAATCAAATGTATTGTTTCTATTTTTGTGTAGATGATTGGAAACAATTATCATGATTATGAAAAATTATCACAATTATTTCAAATAATTGCAATGATATGAATGGTACAATTATGTACAATTTGAGACAGGACTAGATGCATCTGCCAGTAACACCCATTGCTGATGATGCAAACAAAACTTCCTAAGGGCCCTTTAAATTGAACTGTGGACAATATTGCAAGTGCAAGTATTTGCTGAGTTATTAAAGACAACAATTTATTACTTACATGTCTTTCATTGTTCCCACTCTGCTCAGTCCAATTGCAATTATCTATGAAATGAGACCAGAAAGTTCAATAAGTCTTTTCCCCTAACTCCTTCCAGTCACATGCAAATCAACAATTCTTAATTGAAGGTCCTTGCAAATGTCTTTTTTGTGAGGCACAGTTCACATGATGCTTCTTGTGAACAGCAAACTCAAGACGTTTGAGTGTTTTTTTTATAAGTCAAAGTGACTCCATGTACGACACAAACGTCATTTTGTTGACAAGAAATCAGTTTAGGAAATTCCTGACTCTAATGATCTCTTTTTGGAGTAATTAGAGATTAGATTGGAGTAATATTCACTGACTTTTTCCAGCAGCACTGTGAGTATTTAACAGTAGTGTTCAAAAAGTGACGAAATATTATAATTGTTTGTGTTGTATCGCGTTAAGCACATTGTGTTTGTCTGTACTTGTGACTTCGATGTAGATCAGATCACATTTTATGGTCAATTCATGCAGAAAACTGGGAAATTAACAAAGGTTTCACATACTGTTTCTTACCACTGTAAATTCTTTCAAGACAGCAAGAAGAAAAGTCCAAAAGGAAAACCTCATATGTGTGTGCACATGACACAGTGCAGTGTATTTGCCTGTTTTCCAAGTTGTCATAGATCTTTATTGTTGGAAGCAAGGGAGTAGGTTTGATTTTGACATTGGTGGGGACACAAAAGTGCTAAAAGGCAGTATTCCTGAAAGTTGAGGTTTTTTTTCCCATTTGCAATCATAATTTCACGTCATGTAGAGCTGATCAAATGAGCAAACAATCATAGTCAGAAAAAAAAATTCAGTAATTGACATGTTTATAATGCATATCTGAATATCTAAAGACAATACAAGATTTTAATGCTATGTTGTTCTCATGATTAACATATCCACTATTATTTAACCTCACCCGTGAATTTCCAGCCTCTCCTCTACCTCTTCTTGCCTCTTTACTGTTTGTCACCTGACATAAATATGTTGATGATTGACATATGAACAGATTGGGGATACAAGTGATCATAGACGGTACATAGACGGTACAGTTATTGCCTGAGCAAAAAAGGCTTTTAGTTTCAATTATTACATGTAATTTATTCCCCAAAAATATGGATAAAATCACATCTAGAATCATATTTACAATCTGAGCTTTTATTGTATTTTCCCCACAAATTTTCTTTATTTATGTTTTTTTTTTTTTTTTTTTAAACAATTGCTCTCTTCCATAGAAATACATGAAAATAATAAGTAAAATAACTTTTAAAAAGTGTTTCTGTTTGGCTTTAAATAATTTATTTTATTCAATATCTCTGTTGAGCCTCCACAATTCTATACCCTTGAACTAACTTACACTTTGACTCCTAATGAAGTGTCTTCTGTCCAGTTTTCTTTTCTTTGACATTTCTCAAATCCTATTTACCAACTACACACACGGGTGCACACTTGCACACAAACACATGTACAAATGTACATGTAAATGACACCACTGATATTCAAATCCATCTAGCTGACATGACCCAGGCAGAACAAACGCCAAATATATTGAAAACTTACGTTAGCGGTCCAACTAGCAGGTTCCTTTTACAAGTAGATGGAGTTGTCATTGGCAGGGACGGCCAATCACATGTACGTTAGCAAAACCAAAGAGCCAATCGGAGAGTAGTATTTACGTTAGAGGTGGGACTTCCAGCAGAGACCAACTGTTAACCCTTTGTTTGCCATAATCATTGACTAAACACTACGGACAGCAGTTGAATTGATAGGGACTACACAGTAGTGGCTGGATATTGGTCCCTTGCATCCCTACGCAATTCTACACCCCTGGTTGGACGTGCAATTAATATTTGATTTGTTTCTTACAAACTGAGGATTGAGGATTAAAACAAAACCAGCTCATGAACACTTTGTCAGTAGAGCACAGATATGACCAGGTGCATAGTGGAGCTCATTTGAAGCTCTCTCATTTACTCATCAGATACCTACTGTCAGGGATCAGTGCCTTCATTCATGTGTCTGCACAGACACAGACACACACACAAATTGCTCATGTTGACAAAAACATCATAAAATAATTTAGATGCCAGTGACGCCTTTCCTGCTTCACCAATCTCCCCAAGGTGATAGTAGCTGATTACATATGGAGCCAAGCACCAGCTCTCATTAACTCCTAATTCCCACAATGCACTGCTACTTCTTATTTGGCAACTGGTAAATCGACAAGTTGAAAAGATTATGTGACGTCAGGGTGAACTGAACTGTGAGTTTAGATACTTTATGAATGAGTCAGTGAGTTTGTGGCATGTTTGTGAAACAAGTCTGATATGAAATGTTTGCTGTATATGAAACACTACATTCGTCGTGTATTTTCTGTACAGCTGTTGTTTTGTCTGGATGGATCTCTCATCCTTTAGGCCACTTTATGTTGTCTTTTACTTTCACCTGTTCCAAAAGACTACTGCATTTTGTTTCTATGGTCAGCACGGGTTGTCAGTAGCTGCAATCCACAGGCAATATTTATTCAGCCTGCTAGAATTCATTATGATTAAAGATTCCAACTGAACTGTTAATAATGCAGTGGTTCCCAACATTTTTTGGCTCGTGACCCCATTTTAACATCACAAATATCTGGCGACCCCAGACATTCAAAACAGAGAGGTTTTTTTTTTTTGCTAAACTTAATTTGTTTTTGATCATGTAATAGTTTGCTATACTGTGTTGCAAATAAACATTAATTTTAGATGACATTTAGGGTATATAATGTATATTATTCTGGACGGAGGCAGAAAAGCAAGGTGTAGATTACTGCACAAAGTGAGAATTTTATTTTCCTTGGTCAGGATATGTACAGTCAGTCCAGCTTGTATTTACAAGGCTGACAATCAATACTGAACAAACAATAACTCAAACTATGAATTATGAAAGAGCTGCAGCATCTGAAACTGACCACAATGAACATTTGAAAGATAAACAGTACCACAGTGCTTCAGTGTCATCTTCACAGTTTGTCATGTCTTTTATGTATTATGATATATTTGTTATTGGTAAATTTTTATTTTTAGCAAATACTTAAAGTTTGAAGCAACCCCATTTGAATTCCAGATGACTCCATGTGGGGTCCCAACCCCCAAGGTTGAAAAGCACTGTAATAAAGCAACCCGATATGATTTGCATTTACATGCCCCAAAGCCTTTAATCAGGACACAACTTGCAATTGTGAAGAGTCCAAACTGCCAGAAATGTAACAGAAAAAGAGGTTTTTTGATCTGGTCGATGGTTTGATACCTATTAATACAACTATTACTAGTTGTTTGTTTTGCACAACCTTGATAATTCTGTGTATTCAGCAGTATAATGACTATTTTATAATGAAAGATAAAAGAGATAATGTATTTCAGCATTGTATCCACATCATTTCCCACCATCCAGATCCTGTATATTTTATTACCAAGTTTTGTATATTTAAGTTACGTCAATTTTTGTTTTCAAAGCCTAAAAGGCAAAAATAAATGTATCTTTATTCATGTAACCCTTTGATCAATTCCAATAAATGCCTCTTCATTTTATTATCCTGTACTTGCATAAGTAAACTACTGTTAGCCTACAGTAGTGGCATAAAATGAACAGAATAAGACAATTAAATCATGAATTGCAAATATTTGTTAAGTAGAATTTCACTATTATGTATAACTGAAAATTACTTCTCATCACACTTGTAATCTCATCCCTCTGGTGAGTGAGGCTTTTACATGGTGATTGAAACAAACCATTATAGCATTACACTGGTCTACAAGTAAAATGCCTGCAGGATAAATGTAGTGAAACTTTACTAAGTTTCAGTCACTAATAAAGAAAAATTAAGTTTAAAAAAAATGCTGTTTAGCTATGATGTTTCCAATATACAGTCTTGAATCAAAATGTGAAATTGTGAGAATTAATGAGAGAATGTGTTTTACTCAAAAGGAATATAGTCTCAGAGCTCAGAGCTACTTCAAAAGACTGTCTGCACATTACAATACATTCACTTCACAGGTTCTTTCTAGTGGAAGACTTATAAATCTATTATATAAATGTACATAAACTAATATACGTTTTGTCATGTACACTGAAAACATCAGCTAACCAACACATTTTTTTTCCACTTCATCATATTAAAGTACATAGCATTTAGTGCATTTAATTACTGAGGCAGATAATTTCTTAAAGCAGTGTATGACTTTCCTCACAATTTTTTTTCTCAAATTTGTAAAATCCAAGTGATAGCCTAATTATCACTATTCTATTAGTCTTTCAATGCTTATGCACCTGAATAACTTCCCTCACGGTGAACATCTTGGAAGATGACTCCTTCATAAACACAGTTCGCTTGTTTACATAACACACTGAAACATCACTTGGGCCTTTTTGTAAATTTTGTCACGAAGTGCATTATGGAAATGGGAATTCCACACAGTGACCAAGCGAAAGTGGTTTCTCGCAGATTCGGCAAGCAAACAAGCCAGATAGCTACAACATAATATTATACAGTCCACCAAGGTTGTTGTAAAGAATGAGTGTACTTGGTGGATGGAGGTAGAGGTGACATTTGGGTTCAGTGCTCACAAAGAGACAGCAAAATTCCTGCTGCGTGAAATTCGTATTCCCTCAATGCACTTCATGACAAAATTTCCGAAAAAGCCCAGAGTGACGCATGTACTGTGTTTATGATGGAGAAGCGGCACGCAGCTGGTTGGATCAAACAACCCCTTGAATCTGCAATGAGGATCGAGGAAAACCCCATGTTTCTCTTTGTATGGATACTGTATACTTCCTTACGAGTATCAGGATAAGTTCTGGTCAGTTTTGTTACTGGCTCAGTGGTAGCTAGAGCAGTATGGCAGTACTGCCAGAAATGTTCCAATTAGTCAATTATCACTATAAATGTCAAATCCTTTTTTTTCTTTTTACAATTTGAAAGTTCATTTTAGTCTTGAGTGAAAGATGAAAAAATCTGACCCTTATTTGTGGTTTTAAATTATTTTAAATGAATAAAAGACACAGCGGGACTATGTATGAAAATGACATAAAAGATGAACAGGGATGAAAACAAACCTGTAGTCTCTGAATTTATGATAAAGATTTCCAATCCAATCCAATCCAGTCCAATTCAACTTTATTTGTAAAGCACTTTAAAACAACTGCAGTGGACCAAAGTGCTGTACAGAAAAAAAATTAAAACCAAAATAGAAGTATAAAATACAGAATAGATTTAAAGACATAGAAACTGTACAAAAACAAACAAAAAAAGTGCTATACAGAAGAATAACTAAAACCCTAATAAAAAGAATCAAATACAAGAATAGACTAAAAGCCATACAATAAAAAACAACAATATAAATAAAATAAAATAAATAAATGAATAGAACAGATAAATAAGAACAACAAACCACTACCAAATAAAAAATATAGAATAAAGATAATACCTTCAAACATCTCACATGGTTTCAAAAGCCAAGGAGAAAAAATAGGTTTTAAAGAAGGGATTTAAAAACAGACAGAGAGGAGGCCTATCTGATATGGAGAGGCAGATCGTTCCATAGTTTAGGAGCTGCTGCAGCAAAGGCACAGTCACCCCTGAACTTGTGCGTAGTTTTTGGTACACTCAGGAGCAGTTGGTCAGCTGACCTGAGAGAGCGGGGGGGTATATAAAGCTGCAGCAGCTCAGAGAGGTAGGGTGGGGCATTTAGGGATTTAAAAGTAAATAAAAGAATTTTAAAACGGATCCTAAAATGTATGGGCAGCCAGTGGAGTGAGGCTAAAGTGGGGGAAATGTGCTCTTGTTTACATATGCCAGTTAAAAGACATGCAGCAGCATTTTGCACCATCTGAAGACGGGCAATGGAGGTACCACTAGCCCCCATACAGAGACCATTACAATAATCGAGCCTAGTGTTCACAAAAGCATGAATAACTATTTCAAAGTGCTGCCTAGAAAGAATTGGTTTAATTTTGGCCAGCTGCTTCAGCTGGAAAAAACTGGATTTAACGACTGAACTGATTTGACAGTCAAACTTGAGATCAGCATCCACTTTAATGCCAAGGTTTGTGATGGTTGGCCTAATATACTGGGCTAAGGGACCCAGATTTGCAAGGAGGGGGGGGGGGGGGGGGGCAGTGGTGCCACCAAAAACTATCACCTCTGTCTTTTTCTCATTGAATTTTAAGAAGTCTGTAGCCATCCAGGCCTTTATATTGTCAAGACACCTTAGCAGAGGTTTGACAGCAGATTCATTTTTCTTTTTGAGAGGGACATATTTCTGACTGTCATCTGCATAGCAGTGGAAAGCAATGCCATGCTTCCTAAGTATGGACCCAAGTCGAAGCAGGTAAAGGGAGAAAAAAAGAGGGCCTAAGATTGAGCCCTGTGGGACCCCACATGAGAGGTGGGCAGAGGAGGACACCGAGTCGCCAAGGCTGACACAGAAGGTTTGATCAGCCAAGTAGGACCTGAACCACTCCAGTGCTGCACCCCTGATACCCACCCATTGTTTTAAACGAGAGATTAAAAGTTCATGGTCCACTGTGTCAAAAGCAGCAGTTAGATCAAAAAGCACAAGAACAACACAGTCACCAGAGTCAGTGGCTAAAAAGATGTCATTAAAAACTCTTAAAAGAGTTGATTCAGTGCTGTGGAGGGGTTTAAAACCAGATTGGAAGACCTCGAGAATTTTGTGCTTTTCCAAAAAAAAGTCATTAACTGTGTGCAAACTATTTTCTCAAGGATTTTTGAAATAAAAGGCAGTTTAGAAATAGGTCTGTAATTGGCAGGGACTGCAGTATTTAGTCCTGGTTTTTTAATCAAAGGTTGCACTACTGCATGTTTGAAGTTTTTAGGGACTACATCTGAGGACAAACTGCTATTGATAATACTCAGAATAGAGAACCCTATGGTGGGGAGAACCTCTTTAAATAGTCGAGGAGGGACCACATCATTTGGAGAGCCTGAGGGCTTCACCTGGCCAATTGTCTTCTGTAGCAAAGACAGAGTCACAGGTTCAAGCCTGTCAAAGACAGCAGAGCAGGGCACAGACACTGAAGTGTCATGTGCAGAGGGTGAGATTAAAGCCCTGGTGGATGCAACCTTATCAATGAAAAAATGAAGAAACTGTTCACACATAGCAGGGGAGGACTCCATACAGACAGTCTGTGGGGCATTAAGAACAGTGTCAATGGTCGTAAACAAAACCCGAGGCTTATGACAGTTGGACAGAATAATATCAGAAAAATATTTCCTTTTAGCGTCTTTCACAGTTTTCTGATAATGACGCCAGCAGTTCCTTAAAGTTTGAAATGACACCTGCAGTTTGTCCCTTTTCCACTTCCGCTCAGCTATTCGGCACTCATGTCTGACAGCATGAGTAGTGTCGTTCGGCCAGGGCTCAGATTTAGTCTGCCTGGTTTTTAATGGAGCCACAGTGTCCAAAACAGATCGGCAGGTGGAATGAAACCATGAGCTAAATGCCTCTGTATCTTTGACCATAGACTCAGTGAAACAGTTACAAGTCTGACTGTAAACCTGTGAGAACTGAGCAGCAGTGGAGGGGTTAACAATGCGTCAGCTAAGATTTGTTCAAATAAACTAAATAAAATGCTACCTGGGGAGGGGAGGGGGTGATTTCTGTGAGACAAAGGTCCAACTGCATAAAAGACATTTGTAAAAAGTATAAAAGGGCTTGAATACAGCAGAAAATACACTGGGATGTTAATAACATTATTGACCTTCTGCTATTAAGACGGCTCTTTGTGCAAACAGAACAACTCTGAAGAGTTAGAAACAAGCAAATAGACTTGGTGTGGATGGAAACATCATCAGTGTGAATTCAACAAACACGTGTCCAATGTGCAGACTTCAGAAAAGATGTAGACAAGTGTTGTCCTGTCCTCATGAAAGGGCCTTTTCAATGTCTTACAATCTAAGTCGTAAATGTGTTCTCAGTGTTGCACTGGAAGATGGAGTTAAGAGTTGTATCAAGATGTGGTTTCATATGTGTTAGTTAACATAAATATCTATTTGGTGTTAGGTATTTTTTTTAGTTTTAGATGCGGATTCATGGGATGGAAACATAAAAATGAATAAAATGAAGCATTTAACACGTATGACGATGATGTGTGACTGATCTTCTCATCAGTCTAGTTTCAGAAAAAATTTAATGTGAAGTAACTGGGGAATGTGCTCACATTGTGTTTGACACTATGGCTCTGCAATTTCACGATTTTCAATGTCTTTAAAAAAAATTGAATAAAATAAAATACACTGCCCTCTAAACTATACATCTTGACAAACATTCATTTTAAATGGCCTGAGTGACAGCGTAGTTACTGTATGCAGTGTGTTGTATTATCAGATGTTTGAAGCACTGAAGTCTTGTCTGTCACCACTAAAAGTTATCAGTTGCTCCACTGTAGCCTCCAGCATTCATTAACATATCGCTTTGCTACTGCTGAAGTACTGACAAGAAAGCATCCAGAAAGCACATACCTCAGCCAGTATGTATAATGTTAATATATAATATATTTACACCTTTAAAGGTGCAGGAGGCAAAATCAGGGGCAAAAAACAAGACTTGGAAAATATGTACCTTCCCTCTGCAGTTCTCTCCTCTCAGTTTAAAAGACTAAAAATAAAGATAGATGAAGCTGATGCTTTTACATTCTGCTCAGGAAAAGAAAAGCCACATTTTTAAGTAGAAGCAGAGTCATATCTGAGCAAATCTTTACACTTACATGTAATCACAACACCTATATGTCTGAAGACATGCAAACAGCCAAAGTCGGTGTCAGCAGATACAGACTTTGGCCAAACTAAAGGCCAAATCCACAGAAGTAAGGTAATTGTGGAACTTTTTTGTACTTTGTTGCCAAAAAACTGTTAACACCACAGCTTTTATCAGTCAGAAATGGCTGCAGTTGTGATTTGGTTCATTAAAAATAGAACTGAAGTGAATTACATGGCTGTTTATTCTCGGTGAGGGTGTTCTTCATTTACCTCTTAGATAAACCCTGACTGGTCCAGAACAGTGAACTGGAAGTGTCATCGCATCATGGGATCATCCACACTGGGAAAGGCAGCATCTCTGGATGCTCTCTTACATGAGTGCATCCATGCATTTGGTGAGTTGCACAAAACACATGAGACAGCCACTGATTTTTCTTTTTGTTTTATAACCCTTTTTGGTGAACTTTACAGTCAATGAGGAATGAATTACATTCCATGTATATGAAATTACTTACAGTCATATAATCACAAAGGAACTAAAAGAACAAAAAGAGGCTTTGATGGCTGAGTTATAACAGTTCCGTTTTTCATGGCAAACATCAAATTTCGGCGCCCCGCCCTGAGTGCGTCGAAGGCCACTCACCCAATCTATATGCAACTTTTCATCTACAACCTCTTAAGACTTAACTGACCAAGTTTGAAGTCAACTGAGTTAAATCCCTAGGAGGAGATGGCCAAAAATGGCAGACTTCCTGTTGATCTGACATCATGGACCCAATTTACTTTTTTGTAAACCTCATTGAGACACATACAGTATATGTATGAAATTTGGTGCAGATTGGTGAAAGTGGGAGGGAGCAGCAGGCTTTAGGGGGCACTATTGAGTGACTTTCACTTGTCAATATGCCACGCCCATTTTGTTGTGTTGAAGGTGGGACTCTCCGTCTTCATGTGAAATTTGATGCAGATTGGATGAGGCACAGCTGAGTTATAACAATTTGTCCACTTATGGCAAAACACCAGAACTTGTGGTGCTGCCATGATGACATTGTGCCATGTAAGGTCACCAAGTTTTTCCATATATCTTCATCAACTTATTAAGACTGGTCTAACTGAATTTCAGCTGAATATGTTCAACCTGTTAGGAAGAGTATCTCAAAATGTTAAAAGAGGCAATTTCCTGTTTCCACTAGCGCTATATTGTGTAATTTTGTTCAGGGTGGGACTATTATCAAACACATTAAGTTTGGTGCTGATCGGGCAAAAATGACTGATATAAAACAGTTTTGTTTTTCATTGAGAAACATCAAAGATTGGGCTTGTGTCAATAGTCACAAGCCCAATCTTTCCATAACTTTTCATTTACAACCTGTTAAAACTTAACTGATCAAGTTTGAAGTGAACTGAGTTAAATCCCTAGGAGGAATTCGATCAAATACACTGTGAGGAAATCACCAAAAATGGCTGCAAAATAAAAATGGCAGACTTCCTGTTGGTGTGGTGTCATCTGCCCCACTGAATTTTTTTGTAGATCTCACTGATATATATATATATATATATATATATATATATATATATATATATATATATATATATATATATATATATATATATGTGTGTGTGTGTGTGTACCAAATTTTGTTCCGTTTGGAGCATGTTGCTGGGAGCAGTAGTCTTTAGGGGGTGCTAGAGAGCCATTTTTGAAGGTTTGTTTACGAAATGTGTAGAACATCAAATTCTTTACCACCACTCATGATTTTGCCCCCCCCCCCCCCCCAAAAAAAAAAAGACTTTGCACATGTTCAGGCCTTCAAAAATGCTGAGGAATGTCCAAAATATTAATAAACAAAACAGATAGGACCTTCACAGGCCATTGCATGGACAGCACTCGGGCCCTAACTGAAACTGAAAAAAATCTGCTAGGATTTAAACCACACTAATGCAGTTCTTTTAATATCAATTGATTCTTCCAATCATTGCAGGAGAATGTGATGGTCAACAGTGTTGAATGAATAAGGTCTAATAAGACCAGTATAGAAACAGGTCCTTTGTCTGAAGCAGTTAGAATATCATTGGTACCTTTGACCAATGCTGTTTCTGTACTACGATGTTCCCTAAAACCTGACTGGAAATTCTCAAATACACTGTTGACTTCAACGAAGTCACATAACTTACTGACTACCATTTCCTCCAGAATCTTAGATATGAATGGAAGATTTGATGTATACGTAGCTAAAATTGCAGGGTCAAGGCAGGGCTTTTTAAGAAGTGGTTTGATTACAGCTACTTTAAAGGACCGTGGTGCATAGCCTGTTGATAATGACAGATTAATCCTATCAAGGAGGTGGGTACTAAGTAAAGGTAAAGCATCTTTAATGAGTCTTGTTGGAACTGGGTCTAAGAGACAAGAAGATGTTTTGGTTGAAGAGACTATCGAAGTTAGCTGACTGACCTCTATGGGGAGAAAAGCAGTCCATATAACTGAATGGTTCAATAGTCAACTCTGTGGCTTCATGGTCTAAAGGACTAGAATTTGTGGAGGACAGAAGGCCATTAATTTTATCTCTGATGAGCAAAATCTTATTGAAGAAGTTCATAAAATCATTCCTATGGAGGGTTGCAGGAATACTAGGCTCATATGCACTGTGGTTCTTTGTCAGTCTGGCTACAGCACTGAGGAGACACCTGATTGTTCTTATTTTCCTGTATTAGTGATGAATAATAAGCTGCTCTGGCACAATGGTTGAGCGTTAGCAACTACTGTTGTGCATCAGTATAGTACAGCATTAATCACACACTCTCCCCCAAGTCACGGAATGAGGTCCGGGGGGGTTATATATTGTCCGGCACATGGCCCCCCCACCCCCAATCACAAATGTGTTTTCGGGGGGCAGCAGAGAGGAGCTCACTGTAACTTTCTCACAGCTTTATCTACAGAGCTATATAACCCACCACGTCTTCCTCGTAAAGGTCTGTCGCATTACTTTTAAATTAATTGGGGGGGCATGTCATCTGGCATCGTTCCCGTCCACCTGTTGCAAATATGTATTTGAGGAGCAGCAGGTAGTCAATGATAAGGTGAGGGGGGCTGAGCCTTTGACTCAGCACACCGTCTGCAACTGAATGTGGTCCAAATGACAGCAAAACACAATTCATCAACTATTGTTGTTCAGTTGGATAAATGAAGTGACACAGATTTAATGTAATTCTGTTGGAAAACACAAGTGTCCAGCTACTTGTTTCCCAGGCACCAGAAATCACCTATCCTCTGTAGACCAGACTGTCTCATTGAACATTCCACAGCTGAGCCTCTTCAATGTTCAAGGGCTGGTCTCTGAAGTTGCATGAACTACACTGAATCTGACATGTACTTATTGTCTCTTTGTAGATGACAATGGAGAGCTGCAAGCCAATCTGCTTCCTCGCAGCCTACTGATGATGCATCGCTGGTACATCACTTCGTCAGAGCTGGCAAGAAAACTGCTAACAATATATCCGAATCAGAATACTTAAATAATCCTAGGGGAAATTGTTGTTTCGTGCAAGTATAATAAAAGTAGCAGGAAACAAATTATCAATAATATATATGTATATATAAGGCCACACCTGCGATGTGGGAGATGGCCTTAATTAAGTTTCAGGACCATGGATGAGGTCCAATCACGCGAACATGTTAGAGGATTTATGGCAAATGGGCAACTCAGTCAGACTGTAAAACGTAACATAATACCTAATCGATTAAGATTTCACATCATGTCAAGATAGTTCAGCTAGACTAAGTAAACAGTTTGCTCTGATGTCGGAATTCATGTGACTTTTTTGTCTTTCTTGTTGGCGCATCATCTGCGGCGTTTTGCCCTTCTATTACCCACATCTCTGCGAACTTCTGAGCGCATGTCTGACCCATTAACAGGATGAAGAGACGACTGTTCAGTGTGGACACATTCATTCTGTTGTGCTCATGGATTTAGTTCATGGCACTAAATCCACGTTTGGACTCTGCTACTGACACGAGGAATGTGGAGACGGCAGAAAACAATTTGCGGAGAGTGTCTCCTCAAACTCCATGGCATTTATTTTCTCAAACCTCTTTCAGAAGCAAAGGGATGTCTAATACCTCAGCAGCAAGAGTTTATTGAACTATTGAGTGACATTTGAGAGAGAAAGAGAAACAGAGACAGAAACACAGAGAGAGACACTGATATATACAGAGAGAGCTAGGTAAGGCACACAATGTATATATGTGCATGGGGAAATTTGCAAATTCCAAGACTGCCAACAGTTTGGTTCAGGTGAAAATTAATGTCAGCAATGTAGGCTATACATGTAAGAAAACTCATATCACTCAACAAAACCTGCCTGTTTTTTCAATTGGTTTTTAATCATTGACAGGGTTAATAATAATTATATGTGGAAGACAGTATGAACCTTAACCAGACTTGAGAGAAACTTCCGGACAAAGTTGTGTCAAGGCTTTTTGGGACCTGGAACATCTGCACCACAAACTGGTGCAATATCGAAACCATCTTGTTTTCCATCTACGATGCCGGGATGAAGGAATTGCCCCACGAAGCCTCAACATCAAGAACCCAACTCGGAGAAACAACATGCATCCACAATCATCGTCCTGATTGCCTGTGGTTGTGAATATATATGTCTCTTTGTTTTAAGGACATTCAGTATCACTGTTCTGAGAAGTTGGTAGCAGTTTTTGAAGACATTGCAGGACTTATTCTATCTCTCGCTCAGTATAAACATTTTCAGCTTAGCCACAAGTACAATAATAAAAGCCCTTTAACATTAAAGGTGCTGTACAGACTTTCTGTGTGATCTTGAAAAAGTCTAATTTTTAGATATATGCCTGATCATAGTCCGCAATTAAAAATGAGATTATCAGCACCAAAATAGATTATTTCCAAATACTGTTTCCAGCTTCCCTGGTTGGGTCAGATAAGACTGGACTGATTTATGGCAGACTTCCGTCACTATGATAACACCATAGCGACTGGTAGTGGTTAGCAGTGAGCAGTAAGCTGAACGAGTGAGGAGTATGATCTGTCCTTTTTCCTAAAGAAAGGGATTTATTGGATTTGTGTTGCTGTAATGGTGGACACTGGAACTGGAGCTGGACTGGCAGAAAGAAAAAGAAAGTTAAACGGGAGAGTGATAGAGCACAGACTAAAACACTGGTAAACCTCTGCATTACTTTGAACTGATGGAGAGAACTAAGGGAGTTAAAAGGAATGAAAACAGACCCAGAGTTGACCCTCTTTCTTCTAGACAGGTATGGAATGCTTCTTTTTGTCATACATATGCATTGGAACATTGTATTTTACTATAGTGGCTGTTGGTAGCTCAGTCAAACACTTAGTAAATGCTTCTGTGTTAGCCGCATGGCTAGCTCTGTGATGTGGGTAATCTGTTTTATTTGGAGCATTGTTTCAGTCACAAACTAAGGGCTTTGTAAGGTGAGACTGAAATGGTTCTGTATGGAGTTTAATGTTCATATCGGGGCCTGAATACTAAACTGCCCTTCAGGAACAAGACAATTATTATAAAAGTAGAATACTGTGAATGCAGAAGGCTGAAGCAGCGAGCACTGAACTGCTAATGCAGAATGAAAATGTTGAATGACAAGTAATTTCTGAAAATGCTTGAATACTTTGCAGAAAAGCTAGTGCAAATGTATATTGTTGGGACATGTCTTAGAGCACCGTTCTGTGAGTAGCACTCGGAGCTCTGGAGTAAAAGAGAGACAGAAGCAAGAGTCGGAAATCCAAAGTTAGGTTTCATTTTCGTTTTCACCCGGTTACTAAACTACACTACAGATGGACTTTGTTAAGTTTGCTTGTTGTCTCATTTCAAATGTCAATTTGCGTCCTGCAAGTTGCTGTCTTGAAAAAAGAAATGCAGTTTTGTAAAGAGGATTCACTCTTAATTCATTAGCTTCAAAACAAATGCATGCCTTGGCCAGAGTTATGCCCTTATGACAGTAGTTGCTAGTGCTCATGGGAAGCGGAGTCTTTGTCCCTTAAAAACACCACCGATTCCGGCCGAAGGTGTCGCTGCAATCCATTTCAAATGAATTCTCTGTACAGGACCTTTAAGATAAGAATTTCTGTTGAACCAGTTCCTTTGGCTCAGCTTAGTAACGGAAGCTGATGTTGCATTTATTATATATTCCTTTCCCAGTTCAGCCAAATTCAACAACATTTATGCCACAACTAATACTTATGACAAGATAAGACTTTAATAATCTCACTATGGGGAAATTTGCTAGTTAACAGCATATCCTTGCATATCACTTAAATGTTTTATGTGGAGGAACATTACATTAATTAGGATTAATGTAATGTTCCTCCTCAGGCATTGTTGGTCATATTGCCAAAGGAATTACTCTCAGCATCCCTTGAGGCATTAACACAGATCAGTTTCCTATTCAATATCATTCTCTTTTTGGAGATCTTGAACTCATCTCGATCTTGAGTGTATTTTAACTCTTGGACAAAGAGAACTTGTGATTTTATTTCATGAACATGATTAGGCTACTTTCATTTGGGGGAAAAAAAGTCTTCCTACATTTATTGGCCTGTTCTTGAGTCATCAATTCCACTGGTGACCTCACAGGCAATAGGGTTCATGTTGCCCCTCATTCCAAATCAACTGCAATACCCTGGCTGTGTATCTAGTCTGGTCTTAGCCTTAGTCTCACCTTCAGTCCCTGCATTGGTCTTGGTCTTGACCACTCTCAGTCTTGGTCTTGTCACATTGGTCTTGCCTATGGCTTGGTTTAAGCCATCTTGACTACAACACTACAGTGTCTTAACTGTGCTAAAAATAGTTGTTCATATCAAACAAAGTCGACTTCTAGGAAAGAAGAGATGACAGAAAACACTCCAGCAGCTCAAGTGTCTCGTCTGTTCAGCAGCAGCTGTTCATGAAATGGAGAGGATGGCCTGGTTTGTCACACACAGACTGTGGAAAACTGGGCCTCTGTCATTGTTACAAGTTACTTAATCTATCACATTGCAAATATTAAGAATAATGTGTCTTATACAGTGCAAATCTTTGTCAGTGTGTTAAAAAAGAGAAGTCCTTAACCAAACCCCACGTACCGCGGCTGCAGTGGTGACAGCTGTCAGCGGACCAGACTGAAGATCTGTTATTTAATGAGGTAAGCCATCCATCCAACATGTAAAGTATATTACGTCAGGTTTCTCAGACATAGACCACATTTTACAATACATCCAACATCTTAGGGTCCAAGCGCCTAATGTTTTATTTTCATCATTTGTTGAATGTTATTATCTTTTTTCTTTTAAATGTTGATTGACATTTACATACACACTATGCCACCATTATACAGTATGTCACTAATTTTTTTGAAGATGTTATAGAAACAATGTATTCAATATGAATATTCTAAAAGAGGCCTTTTTACCTCCGCCAGGAGGTATTGTGATCACTTTGCTTTGTGTGTTTGTTTGTTTGCGTGTTTGTTTGTTTGTTTGTTAGCAACTCTACGGGAAAATTACAACCATCTGTACCAAATTTTACCCACAGATAGGCCTAGGCCCTGGACGAACCCATACAATTTTTGGCCAAGTAGGCCAAAGTTCAAGGTCACAGCAAGGTCACAAAATCTCAAATTTTCCTATATCTCATCATTTTCGAAAATTCATAAAAAATTCAAAACGACTCTGATTAGCCTCCAATTTGATACACCCATAGCTTACAACAATATCTTGTATCAGGCTCAAAATTGTCCACATCCACTGTGGAATGTAGACTCTGTGGACATTTCAATTTAACATTGTAAATCCCATTTACGACACATTTTTTATTGTAACTCAACAAATATGGATTGGAATTTAATATAATTTGGCACACACATGACTGGCACCAAGCTTCAACTTTTTCTGCTGTACAGAACTACCTTGAAACTGTTTAATTTAAAAAGAAATAGTCGATCCACACATACACACTGTTTGGGGTGCTTGGCGGAAATTTGTGTTCTCTGAACACTTGTTCCAAATGGAACATTGTCCAATTCGGGTTTCAGGGAATAATATCCCATATGTACACAGCACAATGGAAATAGGTATCTTGTTTGTAAGTAGGGAAAGTAGGGACAAAACTCTTTTTTCTGGTAGAGCAGGATGCAAGGAACTTTAGGAACTTCAATGCAACCCAACAGTGTTGTGTGTACAATAACCAGGTTTACATTATTAAAACTAGAAGCATTGTACCCGTGGTGCCATTGTATGATAGCGCCCTCCCATGGTGCAACAGCAGCATTGTACCCGTACGCCCTCCTGTGTTGCAACATCGCTCTCACATTGATTGGACACAGAACGTGCATTATAGTAGGATACACTGTAGTCTAGTTTATGTTAGACTTTTACTAGTAACACAAATCATTTCTTGTTTGTGTCACAGTTTAGATAGTAAACATTATATAACCTATGTATCATATCTTGTATTGCCATTTCTGTTAAGGGTATCACAATATTTTTTTAGCTATATCATCCATCCTTGATAACAATGTTGACTGCCACCATGAACAGCAGATCAAGTCAAAGTGGTTGCATGTGACAACCTCTGAATCGTCAGTTAAAGCTGCAATTTAGGTATTAGCTTCACTGGGCAAAAAAAATACATAAATATTAGGCCTGTAACGGTACACGTACCAAACCAAACCATTTTGGCACACACCTGTTCGGTTTGGTACACAGCTGTACCGAAACGGCACAGTATGTTGAGAAAAAGAAAAAGGAACGTCGATCGATGCGGAACTTTAAATCCGCGCAAGTTCCACATGGACATATTGAAGGACGCACATATTGACCTGAAATATGAAATAGCAGCTGATATAAGGTTTAAAAAAAACAACAAATATGATGTCAACCTCGAAGGAAGAGATTGAAGACCCTCCGCCATCATTACAGTCCAGTTTGGGATCACATCAGGTCCCGGTGAAAGACAACAACGAGGAAAGAGATGTTAATAAGACAGACGCTATTTGCCTCCTATGAACTACGGTAGTTCTAAAACACACTAGCTCTGTCTGTCTGTCTGTCTGTCTGTCTCTCTCTCTCTCTCTCTCTCTCACGCACACTGTATAATAGAGGAATAGAACCCAGAGTTGAACATTGAAAGGATGTAAAGTTTCACTTTCGTTTCACGCCAGCGTTAGTTATGGACCGCAAACCCCCCCCCCCCCCCCCAGCTCCGACCAAAACAAACAAACAAACAAACAAATCGCACCCTGCACGCATGCACACACACACACACACACAAGTACACAAAGTGGCCTGAACAGTTTGTTCTCTGTCCTAAACTAAATAATTTGGTTCATTTTGTTGTCAGTGTTGCTCTTCAGTTTGTTAAAAGAGAATACGAGTTTGTCCTCTTGTTAATGTTGCACTTCATATGGAATTTTTTTGTTGTTATTTTTCAGCAGAATGTGAACTGACAGAACTGTGATTAGATTTTTGTTGTTTGTTCAAAACTACCTGTCAGGCAAAAGTGCACTACTAATGTTTAAAATACATTTAGTAATATTAATAATTTATTTTCTATTTGATTTAAAGCAGCAGAATTATATTATTCCTGTTTTTCTATATTCTATTGTGTCAAAAAATTGGGGGGAAAATGTTCAAAAATTCATAAATGTATTAAAGACATTTTGAGGGGTTTTCTTTCTTCCCGTACCAAACCGAAAAAAAATGAACCATAGCTTTCAAAACCGAAAACGTACCAAACCGAAAATTATGTGTACCGTTATAGGCCTAATAAATACCTTTCAGCATACTGTAAATTAAGCGGTCTCCATATTTTCAGATTATAGAAAATCTACATTGATAATTCACTTCAACTTCATATATCAGCACCAAATTAGAACATTAGAACATTTATGCCCCAGTAAAAGCTACCATATACTGTAAGGAATGTAATGGGTAGCCCGTTTTTCAAGTGTTTATTAACAAAAACATTACCAAAGAGTAACGTGAAAATTATTGACTTGCCTTTGAAGGCCCATACATGGACCCTTTAACTCCTGAGTCGGTCACATTCACTGCTCCATGTTTTGCCCCCATTACACAGGTGGCACATTCAGATGTCTGTGGAAAGTACAAAGTCTATTCTCTCAGCGCGCTTTGAAATTTTTTCCTGTTGAGCAAACGGTTGAATTTTTATGAATATCTGAAATACATCATGATTCAGACATGCATGAAGCCCAGTGTTTCAAAAGATTTAGGATAAAACAATCCAAGTCCACAGTCACAGGTTCATTATGTGTGGAGCATCTGATGCCAGAATGTAAAGTACCTCTTTGTACATTTAGGTACTGGATAATGACATTCCCTGCTGAGTTCAACCTGGATTTGGGTCTAATCCAGATAACAGAGGAGTTCCAAGATGTTGCCGCCCAGCTTGGTTGTGAGGAGCAATTCAAACTGATTGACATCTCCACCATGTAAGACATCATCCCTGTGAATGTACAGTACATTGTCATAGCAGAGACAGGACCAGCAATTACATTAAGAAATTGACTTTTCTGAAAGTTTCTTAAAAAGAGCCAATGTAAATCTTTGAATTTAATTCAATTTAATTTGATTTTTACAGTTGCTGTTTTTAATCACATAATCCACGGTGCCGAAGATGTGTCATACATACATTTACCGTGAAAATCTATAGAGGGTATGCACATACGTCACTTCCCCCCGGGCCACACCCCTCTAAGTCAGACTGAGTGGCAAAAACCAACCTGCTCAACGTGATGGAGTATAGCAGTAAACACAGTGAGACCAGGAAAATGTGAAATATGAAATTAAGTGAAGGGCAATTGGACTCGACATGGATCCATACGAGCTACCAAAGAACAAGCGGTCCATGAACATTGACGTGTGACCCGAAATCACGTATCCTGACATCCAGGGTGTAGGGGATCATTGCTATTTTTACCTGAAACAAATATACATGGTTTCATCATTACTGACAACCAGGGGCTAAAACTAGGCAGAGAACCAACTGATCCAAAGTCCATTTACAGTAGACCGTGTGCTGACCCCAGTGAATATATGCATGATCTACTGGTACTGAGGATATTTACATCTAGTTAATATCAAATACTTTATACAACACAGATACTACTGCTGTGGACAAGCAGGGTACCACTGTATTCTTGTAAATTATGATATTTTTCCCACATGTTTTTAGAGTACAACATTATTCTTGTAATATTATGGCTTTAATCTCATTAACGAATGACATTTTCATTAAATTATGAGGGTATTTTTTATAAATACAACTTTATTCTCATAAAATTCTGATTATTTTTGTATTCGACTTTATTATCATAAAATTGCAGGTTGTATATTGATATTTTACGACTTAGTGACAAGTGTTTTTATTTTCTTATGTGGCCCTAATACGCTGTCGTAGCTTTATGCTCCAGTACCCCCATATTTGAAAAACTAGGTTAGCCTCAGTTTAAGTTAGTTTACTAATCATGTAGGAGCACAAGGTTCATAATCACAAAATGAAGACAAAAACCATGAAAGATCTGATCATGAAACCAAGAGCTTTACTAAGAAGTAACATTAGCCAAAACAATACATAATTTAAGGTATGATTTTACCCAAAAATGCAGCATAAATTAATGTTACCTGACATGAAACAGGATCCACAAATCTAGGTCTGGTTCCCTGGATTTGTGGATCCGTCTACATCTCTTTTCTTTGGCTTTCTTTGCCTGTAAAATGATAGCTCTGACTGCTTTTCAAACCTGTTCAGACATCAATCACACCACAGCTCTTCCCCATTTTTTATTAAATATTGTTCTTAAGTTTAGATGGTAGTGAAGCCAACGCTGCTACTCATCTCCCTCTTTCTGCCACTCAGTGGGTGTAACGGCAATGCCTTCCGCTAGCGGTGACGTCACGTGCATACCCTCTATTGCTTACCATCCAGACACCTATGTCACCTTAAATCTCACAAGTTTGTATAACAAACTGTAAAGTACACAGTGGGTACCTTGCCTAGCATAATATTTGAAAACAGGTGAAAACAAGCCAGATATACAGTTAGGTCCATTGGGACATCAACACAGTTCTAATCTTTTTGGCTCCAAACACCACCACAATGGATATGAAATGAAACAAACAAAATGTGCTTTGACTGCAGACTTTCAGCTTTAATTTGACAGTATTTGCATCCGAATCATGTGAACGGTGTATGAATTACAACAGTTTGTATATGTGCCTCCCACTTTTTAAGGGACCAAAGGTAATGGGACAATTGGCTGCTCAGCTGTTCCATGGCCAGGTGTGTGTTATTCCCTCATTATCCCATTTACAAGGAGCAGAGAAAAGGTCTAGAGTTGATTTCAAGTGTGCTGTTTACATTTGGAATCTGTTCCTGTCAACTCTCAATATAAGATACAAAGAGCTGTCACTATCAGTGAAGCAAGCCATCATTAGGCTGAAAAATCTGAACAAACCCATCAGAGAGATAGCAAAAACATTAGGTGTGGCCAAATCAACTGTTTGGAACATTCCTAAAAAGAAAGAACGCACCGGTGAACTCAGCAGCACCAAAAGCCAGAAGTCCACATAAAACAACTGTGGTGGATGACCGAAGAATTCATTCCATGGTGAAGAAAAACCCCTTCACAACAGTTAGCCAGATCATAAACACTGTCCAGGAGGTAGGTGTATGAGTGTCAAAGGCAACAATCAAGAGAAGACTTTACCAGAGGGAATACAGAGACTTCACCACAACATGTAAACCATTGGTGAGCCTGAAAAACAGGAAAATCAGAGTAGAGTTTGACAAACAACATCTAAAAAAGCCTTTACAGTTCTAGAACAACATCCTATGGACAGATGAGACAAAGGTCAGCTTGTACCAGGGTGATGGGAAGAGAAGAGTATGGAGAAGGAAAGGAACTGCTATGATCCAACATACCAGCTCATCAGTAAAGTATGGTAGTGGTCATGTCATGGCGTGGGCATGTATGGCTGCCAATGGAACTGGTTCCCTTGTATTCATTACCTCCGCCAAGGAGGTTATGTTTTTGCCAGGGTTTGTTTGTTTGTTTGTCTGTCTGTCTGTCTGTTTGTTTGTTTGTCTGTCCGTTAGTGTGCAACATAACTCAAAAAGTTGTGGACAGATTTGGATGAAATTTTCAAGGTTTGTTGGAAATGGGATAAGGAAGAAATTATTAAATTTTGGTGGTGATCGGGGGTGGGGGGGCCCACGGGGGGGGCCACTGATCGTTAGTGTGCAACATAACTCAAAAAGTTATGGACAGATTTGGATGAAATTTCCAGGGTTTGTTGGAAATGGGATGAGGAAGAAATTATTAAATTTTGGTGGTGATCGGGGGTGGGGGGGCCCACGGGGGGGGCCACTGATCAGCCTTGGCAGAGGTCTGCGCTCTCCGAGTGCTTCTAGTTGATGATGTGACTGCTGACAAAAGCAGCGGGATGAATTCTGAAGTGTTTCAGGCAATATTATCTACTGATATTCAGCCAAATGCTTCAGAACTTATTGGGCGGCGCTTCACAGTACAGATGGAGAATGACCCAAAGTATACTGCGAAAGCAACCAAAGAGTTTTTAGGGCAAAGAAGTGGAATGTTATGCAATGGCCAAGTCAGTCACCTGATCTGAATCCAATTGAGCGTGCATTTCACTTGCTGAAGACAAAACTGAAGGGGAAATGCCCCAAGAACAAGCAGAAAATGAAGACAGTCGCGGTAGAGGCCTGGCAGAGCATCACCAGGAATGAAACCCAGTGTCTGGTCATGTCTGTGCCTTCCAGACTTCAAGCTGT
>NC_043971.1:47011589-47096630 GCF_902148855.1 Sphaeramia orbicularis | reverse complement strand
GGCTTAAAGCTCCGGCTAAAAGCCCAGTCTGGGCTCAAGATCATTCCAGACTCCTGTCTCCAGGACCCAGGTTCGGGTTCGGGGTGTATTCCATGCTCTGGCTTTCAGGCTTGAGGATCAGGCTTCGGGTCGGGCAAAGTTTCATGTTCGGGGATCCACGCCCCTGGCTCCAGGCTCAGAGAACGGGGTCATTTCCACACTCCGTGCTCCAGAATCCAGGTTCAAGGCTCCGCCTCGAGGTCAGTTCCAGGCTCCGGGCTCCAGGCTCACGGCTCCATGCTCATGGCTCAATGCTCCGAGTCCAGGCTCCAGGCTCCATGCTCCATGCTCCAGGCTCCGGGCTCGGGGTCAGTTCCAGTCTCCGGGCTCAAGGCTCCAGGCTCTGGGCTCAAGGCTCCGGGCTCCAGGCTCCGGGCTCCCAGCTTTTGGTCTTTCCAGGCTACGAGAACCAGTCAAAAGGTTCCAGACTCAAGGATTGGGGTCCGTTCAACCCGAAACC
Organism: Sphaeramia orbicularis; assembly: GCF_902148855.1. Lineage (NCBI taxonomy): Eukaryota > Metazoa > Chordata > Actinopteri > Kurtiformes > Apogonidae > Sphaeramia > Sphaeramia orbicularis. The sequence goes on along the minus strand of NC_043971.1, from coordinate 47,096,131 downwards.
TGGGTCCTGGAGACCGGACTCAGGAACTGATCTTGAGCCCAGAGCCTGGAGCTTGAACCTGGAGCCGGGGTTTTTTTTTCCCGGCTCCAGGCTCCAGGCTTTGGGGTAGGGGTCTTCTTCCAGCTCTCGGCTCCAGGTTCAAGGCTCCAGGCTTAAAGCTCCAGGCTCAAAGCTCAGTCTCTGGGCTCAAGATCAGTTCCAGACTCCTGTCCCCAGGACCCAGGTTTCGGGTTTCGGGGTGTATTCCATGCTCTGGCCTTCAGGCTTGAGGATCAGGCTTCGGGCTCGGGCAAAGTTTCATGCTCGGGGATCCACGCCCCTGGCTCCAGGCTCAGAGAACGGGGTCATTTCCACACTCCGTGCTCCAGAATCCAGGTTCAAGGCTCCGCCCTCGAGGTCAGTTTCAAGGCTCCGGACTCCAGGCTCCAGGCTCCAGGCTCCAGGCTCCAGGCCTCCAGGCTCACGGCTCCATGCTCATGGCTCAATGCTCCGAGCTCCAGGCTCCAGGCTCCATGCTCCAGGCTCTGGGCTCGGGGTCAGTTCCAGTCTCCGGCTGCAGGGTCCTGGCTCAAGGTTTTGGGCTCGGGGTCAGTTCCAGTCTTCGGGCTCAAGGCTCCAGGCTCTGGGCTCAAGGCTCCGGGCTCCAGGCTCCGGGCTCCCAGCTTTTGGTCTTTTCCAGGCTACGAGAACCAGTCAAAGGTTCCAGACTCAAGGATTGGGGTCCGTTAAACCCGGAACTGGGTCCTGGAGACCGGACTCAGGAACTGGGCACCAGGAACCAGGTTTCAGGTTCAGGGTTGTATTCCATGCTCTGGCCTGTGGGCTCCAGACTCAAGGCTCCGGGCATTTGGTCAGGTCCAAGTTCCGGTCTTCAGGCTTTAGGCTCCAGTATTAAGGCTCCAGGTGTCAGGCTCGGGCTGAGTTCAATGCTCGGGGTTCCACGCACTGGGCTCCAGCTCTGGAACGGGGTCATTTCCATGCTCCAGGCTCCAGAATAAGGCTTCGGACTCAGAGTCAGTTCCAGGGTCCAGGCTCGTGGGCTCCAGGCTCAAGGCTCCATGCTCACGGCTCAATGCTCCGAGCTCCAGGCTCCAGGCTCCAGTCTAAAGGCTCACAGCTTCATGCTCACGGCTCAATGCTCCGAGCTCAGGGCTCCAGGGCTCCAGCTCCAGGCTCGGGGTCAGTTCCAGTCTCCGGGCCTTCTGGGTCCTGACTCAAGGTTCCGTGCTCGGAGTCAGTTCCAGTCTCCGGACTCCAGGATCCAGTCAAAGGCTCATTCCAGACTCCTGGCTCAAGACTCCAGGCTCCAGGCTCTTGACTCGGGGTCAGTACAAGGCCTTTGGGCTCACAGCTCCAGGGTCACGGCTCCAATCTCAAGGATCCATGCGCCGGCCCCCAGGTTCCGAGCTCAAGGTCTGTGCTTGGGGTCAGTTCCAGGCTCCGCGCTCCACGCTCCATGTTCAGGGCTCCGGGCCTCGGGGTCATTTCTTTCTCCGGGCTCCAAGGACCGGACTTAAGGTCATTTCCAGGCTCCATGCGCCAGGCTCCAAGCTCACGGCTCCATGCTACAGGCTCCAGGCTTGGGGTAAGTTCCAGGGTCGGGCTCCAGGCTCAGGGATGAAGGATCAATGTTCATGGTCAGTTCAAGGCTCCGGGTTCGTTCCTCCGGGCTCGGGGTCACTCTGAGTATCTTGGTTCTGGGCTCCAGTCTTTAAGGTCTGGGCTCTAGATTCTGTGCACAAGGCTCCAGGCTCCAGGCTCACAGCTCAAGGCTCCAGGCTCCAGGCTCCAGGCTCCAGGCTCAAGGCTTCCAAGTTCCAGGCTTCAAGGCTCCCAAGCCCAGGGTCTTTGTCAGTTGCAGACTCTGTGCTCTAGGCTACAGGCTCAATAATCAAGATCAGTTTCCAGGCTCCTGGTCCCAGGCACAGGGCTCCGGGCTTGGTGTCTGTTCCATGCTCCGGGCTCCAAGCTCCAGCCTCTAGGATCGGGATCAGTTTCAGGCAACTGCACATCCAGGCTCCAGGCTCCAGGCTCCATGACCCAACTTAAGATAAAGGCTCCAGGTTCCTTGCTTGGGGGTAATTTCCAGGCTCCAGGCTCCTTCCTAAGGGATCAAGGCTTGGGCTCGGAGTAGGTTTGTGGCTCCGGGCTCAAAGTTATAGCTCCTTATTTCGGGCTCAGTTCAAGGCTCTATGCTCCAGGCTCTATGCTCCAGGCTCGTGACTACGCGTTCCAGGCTCCAGGCACCTGGCTCCAGGCTCAAGGCTCCGGGCTCCAGGCTCCAGGCTCCAGCCTCAGGGTCAGTTCCATGCTCCGGGCTCAAGACTCAGGTTCAAGGCTCTGGGTCAGTTCATGGCTCCAGTCACCAGGTTCTAGACTCCAGGCTCAAGGCTCCATACTTCAAGCTCTGAGCTCTAGGCTATAGCCTCCAGGGTCGGTGTCAGTTCCAGGCTCCGGGCTCCATGCTTCAGGCTCCGGGCTCAAGGCTCTGGGCTCAGTGTCAGTTCAAGGCTCGTGCTCCCCCCTCAAGGCTGCAGGCTCCAGACTCCAGGCTCAAGGGTCCAGTCTTCTTGCTCGGGGTAAGTTCCATGCTTGGTGTTTCACGCCCAGGGCTCCAGGCTCCTGGCTTTGGGCTTGGGGTCTTCTTACAGGCTCTTGGCTCCATGCTCATGGCTCCAGGCTCCAGCTCCAGGCTCAAGGCTCCAGGCTCCAGGTTCAAAGCTCCAGGCTCAAAGCTCCAGGCTCCGGGCTCGGGATCAGTTCAAGGCTCCGGAAACCAGGACCCAGGTTTCGGGTTCCATGCCCTTTCCTTGGGCTCCAGACTCAAGGCTTCGTGCATTGGGTCAGGTCCAAGTTCCGGTCTCCCGGCTTAAGGCTCCAGGCTTCTGGCTTTGGCTAAGTTCATGCTCGGGGTTCCACGCCCTGGGCTCCAAGCTCTGGGAACGGGGTCATTTCCCACACTCAGGGCTCCAGAATCAAGGCTTCGGACTCGGAGTAAGTTCCAGGCTCTGGGCTCCAGGCTCCAGGCTCCAGGCTCCTGGCTCCAGGCTCCAGTCTCCAGACTCACAGCTTCATTCTCACGGCTCAATGCTCAGAGCTCCAAGCTCCCAGGCCTCCAGGCTTGGGGTCAGTTCCAGTCTCCGGGCTTCTGGGTCCTGACTCAAGTTCCGTGCTCGGAGTCAGTTCCAGTCTCTGGACTCCAGGCTCCAGGCAGAGGGTCATTTCCAGGCTCCTGGCTCAAGACTCCAGGCTCACTGCTCTTGACTCGGGGTCAGTACAAGGCTTTGGGCTCAAAGCTCCAGGGTCACGGCTCCATGCTCACGGGATCCATGCTCCGGAACCCAGGTTCAGAGCTCAAGGTTCTGTGCTCGTGGTCAGTTCAAGGTTCCGCGCTCCATGCTCCATGTTCAGGGCTCCGTGCTACGGGCTCCAAGCTTGGGGTAAGGTTCAAGGGTTCGGGCTCCAGGCTCAGGATCAAGGGATTAATGTTCATGGTCAGTTCAAGGCTCCGGGTTCTTTCCTCCGGGCTCGGGGTCACTTCGAGTATCTTTGTTCTGGGCTCCAGTCTTTAAGGTCTGGGCTCTAGATTCCGTGCACTAGGCTCCCGGCTCAAGGCCTCCAGGCTCATGGCTCCAGGCTCCAGGCTCAAGGCTCCAGGGTCTTGGTCAGTTGCAGACTCCGTGCTCCAGGCTACCGGCTCAAGACTCTAGGCTCAGGATCAGTTCCAGGCTCCGGGCTAAAAGGATCCAGGCTCAGGTCTCCGGGCTTGGTGTCTGTTCCATGCTCCGGGCCTCAAAGCTCCAGCTCTAGGCTCGGGGTCAGTTTCAGGCACTGCGCATCGGGCTCCAGGCTTTAGGTTCCATGACCCAAATTTAAGGTCAAGGCTCCAGGTTCCTGTTGAGGGTCATTTCCATTCTCCAGGCTCCGGGCTCCAGGCTTTGGGCTCTGGGTCTTCATCCAGGCAAAAGGCTCCAGACTCAAGGATTGGGGTCAGTTCAACGCTCCGGGCTCAAGACTCAAGGCTCCAGGCTCCAGGCTCAGGGTCGGGGTCATTTCCATGCTCCGGGCTCAAGGCTCAAAGCTCTGGGCTCGGGGTCAGTTCCAAGCTCTGGGCACCGGGCTTCAGGCTCTGGATTCAAGACTCCATGCTCCACGCTCAGGGCGCCGGGCCTCCAGGCTCCATGCTGCAAGCTCCGGGCTCCTGGCTCAATGCTCCAAGTTCCGGGCTCCTGGCTCCTGACGCAATGCTCCAAGCTCCGGGCTCCTTGTTCCTGGCTCCTGGCTCCGGGCTCAGGGCTTCGAGGTCAAGAGCTTCAGGCTCCAGGCTCAGGGTTTGTTCCAGGCCTGGCTCCAGGTTTCAGTCTAAGGGCCAGTTCCAGGCTTCGTACTCCATGCTCCGTGCTAAGGCTCGGGGTCAGTTCCAGGCTCTGGGTTCCAGCCTCCTACGTCTATGCTCCGCACTCAAGGCTCGGGCTCCAGGCTCAAGGCACGGGGTCCTTTCTAGGCTCCGGTCTCCAAGGTCTGGACGTGTGGTCAGTTCTAGGCTCCGTGCTCCAGGCTCCTGGTTCTGGGCTCAAAGCTTCAAGTTTACAGGCTCAAGACCTACATGCTCCAGGCTCCATGTTCCAGGCTCCAGGCCCCAAGCTCCAGGCATGGGGTAGGTTCAAAGTTCTGGGATCCAGGGAATAGGCTCCAGGCATCGGGTTTGGGGTAAGATCAAGGCTCCGGATGCCACGCCCTGAGCTAAAGACTCCGGGACCGGGGTTATGTCCAGTCTCCGGGCTCCATGCTACCGGCTCAAAGCTTCCGGCTCAAAGCTCATGGCTCCGGGTTTCTGGATCTTTTCCAGACTCCTGGTTCCATGCCCCAGGTTCCAGGGTCGGGGACAGTTCAAAGCTCGAAGCTCCGGGCTCAAGGCTCCGCAATCAAGGATCCAGCCTCTGGCTAAGGGTCAGCTCCGGGCTCCGGGCTCCAGGCCTCCGGGCTCCGGGATCCGGGCTCCGGGCTCCGGGATCAGGGCTCCGGGCTCCGAGCTCCGAGCTCCGAGCTCCGGGCTCTGGTTCAGTTCCAGTCTCGAGGTTCCTGGCTCCAGGCTCGGGCTCCGGGCTCCGGGCCTAAGGGCTTTGGCTCAGGGTCTTCTTTCAGGCTCCAGGCTCCGACTCCAGGCTCAGGCTCCAAGCTCCAGACTCCGCGCTCAAGGCTATGGGCTCATGATCAGTTCCAGGCTCCGGCCTCCAGGTCCAGGTTGCCAGGCTCCAGGATTATGATTCGGGGTAAGTTCCAGTCTCCAGTCTCCAGGATCCAGGCTCCAGGCTCCAGGCTCCAGGCTCATTATCAGTCGAGGCCCCGGGCTCTAGGCTCTAGGGTCCGGGTTGGCGTTAGTCCAGGCTCAGGGCTCCAGGTTCCAGGTTCCAGGTTCCAGGCTCAGGCTCATCGATCCAGTATCCGGCTCCGGATTCGGGGTCAGTCCATGCCTCAGTCTCCAATATCCGGTCAGTTCAAGGCTCAGGGCTCACGGCTCCGAGTTCGGGGCCTCAGGCTCCGGACTCCAGGCTCCAGGCTCCAGGCTCAAGCTCAAGGCTCCAGGCTCCGGGCATGGAGTCAGTTCCAAGTTCCGGTCTCCGACTCTCAGGCGCCAGGCTTCTGGCTCCACACCCAGGGCTCCAGGCTCCAGGTACGGGGGTTTTCTCCAGGCTCCAGGCTTTGGGCTAGGGGTCTTCTTCCAGGCTCTCGGCTCCAGGTTCAAGGCTCCAGGCTGAAAGCTCCAGGCTCAAGCTCCAGTCTCTGGGCTCAAGATCAGTTCCAGACTCCGGTCACCAGGACCCAGGTTTCGGGTTCGGGGTGTAATCCATGCTCTGGCCTTCGGGCTTCAGGCTCAGGCTCACGGCATCATGCCCATGGCTCAATGCTCCGAGCTCCATGCTCCAGGCTCCGGGCTCGGGGTCAGTTCCAGTCTCCGGGCTGCAGGGTCCTGGCTCAAGGTTTTTGGCTCGGGGTCAGTTCCAGGCTCCGGGCTCAAGGCTCAAGGCAGAGGGTCATTTCCAGGCCCCGGGCTAAAGACTCCAGGCTCTTGAATCCGGCTCAGTACAAGGCTTTGGGCTCCCGGGTCCAGGCTCACGGCTCCATGCTCACGGCTCCATGCTCCGGGCCCCAGGCTCTGAGCTCAAGGTTCTGTACTCGTTGTCATTTCTTGGCTCCGGGCTCAAAGGTCCGGACTTAAGGTCAGTTCCAGGCTCAAAGCTCCAGGCTCAAAGCTCATGGCTCCATGCTACGGGATCCAGGCTTGGGGTAAGTTCCAGGGTTCGGGTTCCAGGCTCAGGGATCAAGGCTCAATGTTCATGGTCAGTTCAAGGCTCCGGGTTCTTTTCTCCGGGCTTGGGGTCACTTCGCGTACCTGGGTTCCGGGCTCCAGTCTGTAAGGTCTGGCTCTAGATTCCGTGCACTAGGCTTAAAGTTCTAGGCCCAGGCTACATGGTCCAGGCTCATGGAACCAGGCTCCAGGTCTTGGAAAGTTGCAGGCTCCGTGCTCAATGCCAGACTCCAGGCTTGGTATCAGTTTCAGGCTCCAGGCTAAAGGATCCAGGCTCCACTCTTCAGGCTCCTGGTTCCAGGCACAGGGCTCCGTGCTTGGGGTCAGTTCCATGCTCCAGGCTCAAGCCTCTAGGAAACTGACCCCGAGCAGTTTCAGGCACCGCGCATCTGGCTCCGGGCTCCAGGCTCCCGGCTCCGTGCCCCAAACACCAGGTCAAGGCTCCAGGTTCCTTGCTCAGGGTAATTTCCAGGCTTTGGGCTCTGGGTTCCAGGCTTCAGGCTCCAGGCTCAAGGCTCAGTGTCAGTTCCAGGCTTTGGGCTCAGGTTCCGTTCACCAGGATCCAAGCTCCATGCTCCATTCTCCATGCTCCGGGATTTGGGTCATTAAGGGCTCAATGCTCCAGGCTCCAGGCTCCAAACTCCAGGCTCCAGGCTACATGCTCCGGGCTTGGGGTCAGTTAAGGGCTCCAGGCTCCAGGCTCCAGGCTCCAGATTCCAGGCTCTGGGATCCAGGCTCTGCGCTCCATTCCCTGGTTTCAAGAATCCGGGCTAGGGTTAAGTTCCAGGCTCCGGGCTCAAGGCTCAAGGCAGAGGGTCATTTCCAGCCCCGGGCTCAAGACTCCAGGCTCTTGAATCCGGCTCAGTACAAGGCTTTGGGCTCCCGGGTCCAGGCTCACGGCTCCATGCTCACGGCTCCATGCTCCGGGCCCAGGCTCTGAGCTCAAGGTTCTGTACTCGTTGTCATTTCTTGCTCCGGGCTCAAAGGTCCGGACTTAAGGTCAGTTCCAGGCTCAAAGCTCCAGGCTCAAAGCTAACGGCTCCATGCTACGGGATCCAGGCTTGGGGTAAGTTCCAGGGTTCGGGTTCCAGGCTCAGGGATCAAGGCTCAATGTTCATGGTCAGTTCAAGGCTCCGGGTTCTTTTCTCCGGGCTCGGGGTCACTTCACGTACCTGGGTTCCGGGCTCCAGTCTGTAAGGTCTGGGCTCTAGATTCCGTGCACTCGGCTTAAAGTTCTAGGCTCCAGGCTACATGTCCAGGCTCATGGAACCAGGCTCCAGGGTCTTGGAAAGTTGCAGGCTCCGTGCTCAATGCAGGACTCCAGGCTTGGTATCAGTTTCAGGCTCCAGGCTAAAGGATCCAGGCTCCACGCTTCAGGCTCCTGGTTCCAGGGCACAGGGCTCCGGGCTTGGGGTCAGTTCCATGCTCCAGGCTCAAGCCTCTAGGAAACTGACCCAGAGCAGTTTCAGGGCACCGCGTATCGGGCTCCGGGCTACAGGCTCCCGGCTCCGTGCCCCAAACACCAAGGTCAAGGCTCCAGGTTCCTTGCTCAGGGTAATTTCCAGGCTTTGGGCTCTGGGTTCCAGGCTTCAGGCTCCAGGCTCAAGGCTCAGTGTCAGTTCCAGGCTTTGGGCTCAAGGTTCCTGTCACAGGATCCAAGCTCCATGCTCCATTCTCCATGCTCCGGGATTTGGTCAATTAAGGGCTCAATGCTCCAGGCTCCAGGCTCCAAACTCCAGGCTCCAGGCTCCAGGCTCCATGTCTCCGGGCTTGGGGTCAGTTAAGGGCTCCAGGCTCCAGGCTCCAGGCTCCAGATTCCAGGCTCTGGGATCCAGGCTCTGCGCTCCATTCCCTGGTTTCAAGAATCCGGGCTAGGGTTAAGTTCCAGGCTCCGGGCTCAGGGCTCAAGCCTCCTGTCTCCAGGCTTCAGATTCCGGGCTCACCTGCTCAAGGCTCATGGCTACCGCGGTCAAGGCTCCAGGCTCCAGGCTTTGAGCTTTGGGGCAGTTCCATTCTCCGGGTACCAGGCTTAAGGCTCCAGGCTTAAGGCTCTGGGTCAGTTTCCAGGCTCCGGGCTCAAGGCTCCGTGCTCCAGGCTCATGGTTCCGTGTACCAGGCTCCCATTCCAGACACCGAGCTGCAGGATCCGGGATCGGGATCAGGTCGAGGCTCTGGGCTCAAGGCTCTGGGATCAGGGTCAGTTTGTTGCTCCGGCTCCAGTTTGCAGGCTCAAGGCTCAAGGCTCCAGGCCCCAGGCTCCGCGTTCCTTCCTCCGGAATCCAGGCTTGTGGCTCGGAGTATGTTCGTGGCTCCGGGCTCAAGGTTTGAGGCTCCATATTTTGGGCACAGTTTCAGGCTACAGGTTCTATGCTCCAGGTTCGTGACTACGCGTTCCAGGCTAATGACACCTGGCTCCAGGCTCAAGGCTCCGGTCTCCAAGCTCCAGCCTCGGGGTCAGTTCCATTCTTCAGGCTCAAGGCTCCGGTCTCCAGGCTCCAGCTCGGGGTCAGTCCCATTCTCCAGGCTCTAGACTCCACGCTCAAGGCTCCATGCTTCATGCTCTGGGCTCCAGGCTTTTGGCTCCAGGGTCGGGGTCACTTCCAGGCTCCAGGCTCCATGCTTCAGGCTCTGGGCTCAAGGCTCCGGGCTCAATTTCAGTTCCAGGCTCCGTGCTCCCCCCTTCAAGGTTCCAGGCTCTGGGATCCAGGCTCTTGGCATGGGGTAAGTTCCAAGATCTGGTCTAGTGGTTTAAGGCTCCACTTTGGATTCCGCGCACTAGGCTCAAAGCTCAAAGGCTCCAGGCTACATGGTCCAGGCTCAAAGCGCCAGGCTCCAGGGTCTTGGTCAGTTGCAGGCTCTGTGCTCAAGGCCAGACCTCCAGGCTCGGTATCAGTTTCAGGCCTCCAGGCTAAAGGATCCAGCCTCCCGCGCTTCAGGCTCCTGGTTCCAGGCACAGGGCTCCGGGCTCGAGGTCAGTTCCAGGCTACAGGCTCCATAGTCCAGGTTCGTTGATACGCATTCCAGGCTCAAGGCTCCAGGCTGAAGTCTCCAAGCCCAAGGCTCCAGCCTCAGGGTAAGTTCCATGCTCCAGGATCAAGGCTCCAAGCTCAAGGCACAGGATCAGTTCCAGGCTTAAGTCACCGGGCTCTAGGCTACGGGTTCCAGGGTAGAGGCGCTATGCTTCAAGCTCTTGGCTCCAGGCTCCAGGCTCAGGGCTCGGGGTCAGTTCCAGGCTCCGGGCTCCATGCTCCGGGGTCAGGGCTCAAGACTCCAGACTCCAGGATCCATGCTCCAGGCTCCAGGCTCCTCTCTCCAGGATCCATGCTTCAAGCTCTGGGATCCAGGCTAAAGCTCCATGCCTCGGGGTCAGTTCAAGGCTCCAGGCTCCATGCTTCTGGCTACGGGCTCAGTGTTAGTTCCAGGCTCCGGGCTCCCGCTCAAGGCTCCAGGCTCCGGGCTCCAGGCTCTGGGCATGGGGTCAGTTCCAAGTTCCGGTCTCCAGCTTTTAGGCTCCACATTTCAGGCTCGGGGTTAGTTCCAGGCTAATGGCTCAATTTTCCAGGCTCGTTGCTACGCGTACCAGGCTCCAGGCTTCTAGCACCAGGCTGAAGGCTGAAGGCTCAAAGCTCAAGGCTCTAGGCTCGGGGTAAGTTCCTTACTCCGGGCTCAAGCCTCCAAGCTCAAGGCTTGGGGTCAGTTCCACGCTGTAGGCTCCAGGCTCCATGCTCAAGTCTGCATGGTTCAAGCTCTTGGCTCCAGGCTCGGGGTCGGTTCCAGGCTCAAGGCTCCAGGCTCAAGGCTCCAGGCTCCGCTCTCCAGGCTTCACTCTCCAGGCTCCAGGATACAGGCTGTGGGCTCCAGGCTCCATGTTGTGGGCTTAAGGCTCAAGGCTCTGGGCTTCCGGGCAAGGGGATAGGTTCCAAGTTCAGGTCTCCCGGCTTCAGGCTCCAGGTTTCTGGCTCGGGGTAAGTTCAATGCTTGGGGTTCACGCCCAGGGCTCCAGGTTCCCGGAACGAGGTTTTTTCCAGGCTCCTGGCTTTGAGCTTGGGGTCTTCTTTCAGGCTCTAGGCTGCATGCTCATGGCTCCGGGCTCCAAGCTCCAGGCTCAAGGCTCCAGGCTCTGGGCTAAAAGCTCCAGGCTCTTGGCTCGGCTTCAAGGTTCCGGGCACCATTACCCAGGTTTTGACTTCAGGGTTTGTTCAATGCTCTGACCTGTGGGCTCCGGACTCCAGGCTCCAGGCATTGTGTCAGGTCCAAGTTCCGGTCTCTAGGCTTAAGGCTCCAGGCTTCGGGCTCGGGCTAAGTTCCATGCTCTGACTTCCATGCCCTGAGCTCCAGGCTCTGGGACCGGGTCATTTCCACGCTTCGGGCTCAAGAATCCAAGCTCCGAACTCGGAGTCAGTTCCAGGCTCCGGGCTCGTGGCTCCAGGCTCACAGCTCCATGCTCACGGCTCAATGCTCCGAGCTCCAGGCTCAAGGCTTTGGGTTAGTTCCAGGGTTCCAGGGCTCTGTGCTCAAGGCTCTGGGATCAGGGTCAGTTTTTTGCTATGGGCTCCAGTTTGCTGGCTCTAGGCTCCGTGCTCTAGGCTCATGGCTCAACGCTCAAGGCTCCAGGCTCACGGCTCCAAGCTCCAGGCTCAAGGCTCCAGGCTCCAGGGTCTTAGTCAGTTACAGACTATATGCTAAAGGCTACCGGCTCAAGACCCTAGGCTCGGGATCAGTTCCAGCCTCCGGCCTAAAGGATCCAGGCTCCGCACTCCAGGCTCCTGGTTTCCCAGCAAAGGGCTCCTGGCTTTGTATCTTTTCCATTCTCCGGGCTCCAAAGCTCCAGCCTCTAGGCTCGGCGTCAGTTTCAGGCACTGCGCATTGGGCTCCAGGCTCCAGGCTCCATGACCCAAACTTAAGGTCAAGGCTCCAGGTTCCTTGCTGGGGGTTAGTTCCAGGATCCAGGCTCCAGGCTCCTTCCTAAGGGATCAAGGCTGTGGGCTCGGAGTATGTTCGTGGCTCCGGGCTCAAAGTTTTAGGCTCTTTATTTCGGTCTCTGTTCAAGGCTACAGGCTCTATGCTCCCAGGCTCGTGACTACGCGTTCCAGGTTAAAGGCACCTGGCTGCAGGCTCAAGGCTCCGGGCTCCAGGCTCCAGCCTCGGGGTCAGTTCCATGCTCCGGGCTCAGGACTCAAGGCTCAAGGCTCAAAGCTCTGGGTCAGTTCATGGCTCCAGTCACCAGGTTCTAGACTCCAAGCTCAAGGCTCCATACCTCAAGCTCTGAGCTCTAGGCTATAGGCTCAAGGGTCGTGGTCAGTTCCAGGCTCCGGGATCCCGCTCAAGGCTCAAGGCTCCGGGCTCCAGGCTCTGGGCATGGGGTCAGTCCAAGTTTCGGTTTCAGCTTTCAGGCTCCAACATTTCAGGCTCGGGGTTTGTTCAAGGCTAATGGCTCAATTTCCAAGCGCGTTGCTACGCGTACCAGGCTCAGGCTACTGGCACCAGTCTGAAGGCTCAAAGCTCAAGCCTCCAAGCTCAAGGTATGGGGTCAGTTCCACGCTCTAGGCTCCAGGCTCCAGGCTCCAGGCTCCATTCTCAAGTCTGCATGGTTCAAGCTCTCTGCTCCGGGCTCGGGGTCAGATCCAGGCTCAAGGCTCCGCTCTCCAGGCTTCGCTCTCCAGGCTTCGCTCTCCAGGCTCCGGGTTGCAGGCTATGGGCTCTTGGCTCCGTGTTGCGGGCTTAAGGCTTTAGGCTCCAGGCTCCAGGCTCCAGGCTCCAGGCTCAAGGCTCCGGGCAAAGGGATAGGTTCCAAGTTCCGGTTTCCCGGCTTCAGGCTCCAGGCTTCTTGCTCGGGGTAAGTTCAATGCTTGTGGTTTCACGCCCAGGGCTCCAGGTTCCCGGAACGAGGTTTTTCCAGGCTCCGGACTCCTGGCTTTTAGCTTGGGGCCTTCTTCCAGGCTCTAGGCTCCATGCTCATCTCTCCAGGCTCCAAGCTCCAGGCTCAAGGCTCCAGGCTCTGGGCTAAAAGCTCAAGGCTATGGGCTCGGGATCAGTTCAAGGCTCCGGGAAGCAGGACCCAGGTTTTTAATTCAGGGTGTGTCAATGCTGTGGCCTGTGGGCTCCAGGACTCTAGGCTCTGGGCATTGGGTCAGGTCCAAGTTCGGTCTGTACGCTTAAGGCTCCAGGCTTTGGGCTCGGGCTTAGTTCCATGCTCGGGGTTTCATGCCTTGGGCTCCAGGCTCTGGGACGAGGTCATTTCCACGCTTCGGGCTCAAGAATCCAGGTTCTGAATTCGGAGTCAGTTCCAGGCTCCGGGATCGTGGCTCCAGGATCAAGGCTCCAGGCTTGGGGTAAGTTCCAGGGTTCCAGGGCTCTGGGCTAAAGGCTGTGGGATCAGGGTCAATTTTTTTGTTCCAGGCTCCAGTTTGCAGGCTCCAGGCTCCAGCTCCAAGCTCAAGGCTCAAGGCTCACGGGTCCAAGCTCCAAGCTCAAGGCTACAGGGTCTTAGTCAGTTGCAGACTCCTTGCTCCAGGCTATCGGCTCAAGTCTCTAGGCTCGGGATAAGTTCAGGGCTCCGGGCTAAAGGATCCAGGCTCCGCACTCCTGGTTCCTGGTTCCAGGCACAGGGCTCTGGGCTTGGTTTCTGTTCCATGCTCTGGGCTCCAAGCTCCAGCCTCTAGGCCGGGGTCAGTTTCAGGCACTGCACATCGGGCTCTGGGCTCCAGGCTCCATGACCAAAACTTAAGGTCAAGGCTCCAGGTTCCTTGCTGGGGGTTATTTCAAGGCTCCAGGCTCCAGGCTCCAGGGTCCTTCCTAAGGGATCAAGGCTTTGGGCTCGGAGATGTTCATGGCTCCGGGCTCAAAGTTTTAGGCTCCTCATTTCGGGCTCAGTTTAAGGCTACAGGATCTATGCTCCAGGCTCGTGACTACGCGTTCCAGGCTACAGGCACCTAGCTTCAGGCTCAAGGCTCCGGGCTCCAGGCTCCAGCCTCGGGGTCAGTTCCATGCTCCAGGCTCAAGACTCAAGGCTCAAGGCTCTGGGTCAGTTCATGGCTCCAGTCACCAGGCTCTAGACTCCAGGCTCAAGGCTCCATACTTCAAGCTCAGAGCACTAGGCTATAGGCTCCAGTGTCGGTTCAGTTCCAGGCTCCATGCTTCAGGCTCTGGGCTCAGGCTCTGGCTCAGTGTCAGTTCCAGGCTCCGTGCTCCCCCCTCAAGGCTCCAGGCTCCAGACTCCAGGCTCAAGGCTGGAGGCTTCTTGCTCGGGGTAAGTTCCATGCTTGGGTTTAACGCCAGGGCTCCCGGCTACTGGCTTTGAGCTTGGGGTCTTAATCCAGGCTCTTGGCTCCATGCTCATGGCCTCCAGGCTCCAAGCTCCAGACTGAAGGCCCCAGGCTCCAGGCTCCAGGTTCAAAGCTCTGGGCTCAAAGCTCCAGGCTCTTTGCTCGGGATCAGTTAAAGGCTCCGGGAACCAGGACCCAGGTTTCGGGTTCAGGGTGTATCCATGCTTTGGTCTTTGGGCTCCAGACTCTTCGCTCCGGGCATTGGTCAGGTCCAAGTTCCGGTCTCCAGGCCTTAAGGCTCCAGGCTTAAGGATCCAGGCGTCGGGCTCGGGCTGATTTCCATGCTCGGGGTTCCACGCCCTGGGCTCAAGACTCTGGGAACGGGGTCATTTCCACGCCCCAGGCTCAGAATCAATGCTTCGTACTTGGAGCCAGTTCCAGGCTCGGGCTCGTTGCTCCAGGCTCACACTTCCATGCTCACGGCTCAATGCTCCGAGCTCCAGGCTCCAGTCTCCAGGCTCACAGCTCCATGCTCACGGCTCAATGATTCGGAGCTCAGGGCTCCAGGCTCCAGGCTCCAGGCTCAGGCTCGGGGTCCGTTTCCAGTCTCCGGGCTTCTGGGTCCTGACTCAAGGTTCCGTGTTCGGAGTCAGTTCCAGTCTCCGGACTCCAGGGCTCCAGGCTCCAGGCACAGGGTCATTTCCAGACTCCTGGCTCAAAACTCCAGGCACCAGGCTCTTGTCTCGGGTCCGTTCAAGGCTTTGGGCACACGGCTCCATGCTCACGGATCCATGCGCCGGACCTCAGGTTCCGAGCTCAACGTTCAGTGCTCGGGGTCAGTTCAAGGCTCCCGGTCCACGCTCCATGTCAGGGCTCCGGGCTCGGGGTTTTTATTTGCTCGGGCTACAAGGTCCGGACATAAGGTCAGTTCCAGGCTCTATGCGCCAAGCTCCAAGCTCACGGCTCCATGCTACGGGCTCCAGGCTTGGGTAAGTTCCAGGATTAAGGCTCCAGCCTCAGGGATCAAGGATCAATGTTCATGGTCAGTTCAAGGCTCCGGGTTCTTTCCTCCAGACTCGTTGTTACTTCGAGTATCTTGGTTCTTGGTTCCAGTCTTTAAGGGCTGGGCTCTAGATTCTGTGCACAAGGCTCCAGGTTCCAGGCTCACGGCTCAAGGCTCAAGGCTCCAGGCTCAGGGCTCCAAGCTCCAGGATCAAGGCTCAGGTTCCAGGGTCTGGTCAGTGCAGAATCTGTGCTCCATGCTACCGGCTAAAGACTCTAGGCTCAGGATCAGTTCCAGGTTCCGGGCTAAAGGATCCAGGCTCCCGCACTCCAGGCTCCTGGTCCAAGGCAAAGGGCTCTCCGGTCTTGGTGTCTGTTCTATGCTCCGGGCTCCAAGCTCCAGCCTCTAGGCTCGGGGACAGTTTCAGGCACTGCGCATCGGGCTCCAGGCTCAAGGCTCATGACCCAAACTTAAGGTCAAGGCTCCAGGTTCCTTGCTGGGGTAATTTCCAGCTATAGCTCCAGGCTCCTTCCTAAGGGATCAAGGCTTTGGGCTCGGAGTATGTCGTGGCTCCGGGCTCAAAGTTTTAGGCTCCTTATTTCGGGCTCAGTTCAAGGCTAAAGGCTCTATGCTCCAGTCTCTATGCTCCAGGCTCATGACTACGCGTTCCAGGCTACAGGCACCTGGCTCCAGGCTGAAGCCTCCGGGCTCCAGGCTCCAGCCTCGGGGTCAGTTCCATGCTCCGGGCTCAAGATTCAAGGCTCAAGGCTCTGGGTCAGTTCATGGCTCCAGTCACCAGGTTCAAGATCCAGGCTCAAGGCTCCATACTTCAAGCTCTGAGCTCTAGGCTATAGGCTCCAGGGTCGGTTTCAGTTCCAGGCTCCATGCTTCAGGCTCCGTGCTCAAAGCTCTGGGCTCAGTGTCAGTTCAAGGCTCTGTGCTCCCCCCTCAAGGCTTCAGGCTCAGGCCTCCAGGCTCAAGGGTCTAGGCTTCTTTCTCAGGGTAAGTTCCATGCTTGGGGTTTCAATCCTAGGGCTCCAGGCTCCTGGCTTTTGGCTTTGGGTCTTCTACCAGGCTCTTTGCTCCATGCTCATGGCTCCAGGCTCCAAGTTCAAGGCTCAAGGCTCCAGGCTCCAGGTTCAAAGCTCCAGGCTCTGGGCTCGGGATCATTTCAAGGCCCCGGGCACCAGGACCCAGGTTTCGGGTTCCATGCCCTGGCCTGTGGGCTCCAGACTCCAGGCTCCGGGCATTGGGTCAGGTCCAAGTTCCGGTCTCCAGGCTTAAGGCTCCAGGCTTCGGGCTCGGGCTAAGTTCCGAGCCTGGAGCCACGCCCCTGGGCTCCAGGCTCTGGGAACGGGGTCATTTCCACACTCAGGGCTCCAGAATCAAGGCTTTGGACTCGGAGTCAGTTCCAGGCTCCGGGCTCCAGGCTCCTGGCTCCAGTGTCCAGACTCAGATCTCCATACTCATGGCTCAATGCTCGAGGTCCAAGCTCCAGGCTCCAGGCTCCAGGCTCGGGGTCAGTTCCAGTCTCCGGGCTTCTGGGTCCTGACTCAAGGTTCCGTGCTCGGAGTCAGTTCCAGTCTCCGGACTCCAAGCTCCAGGAAAGAAGGTCATTTCCAGGCTCCTGGCTCAAGACTCCAGACTCACGGCTCTTGACTCGGGGTCAGTACAAGGCTTTGGGCTCACAGCTCCAGGGTCATGGCTCTTGACTCGGGTCAGTACAATGCTTTGGGCTCACAGCTCCAGGGTCACGGCTCCATGCTCACGGATCCATGCTCCGGACCCCAGGTTCCGAGCTCAAGGTTCTGTGCTCGGGGTCAGTTCCAGGCTCCGCGCTCCCACGCTCCATGTTTCAGTGTTCCGGGCTCGGGGTCATTACTTGGCTCCGGGCTCCAAGGTCAGGTCCAGTCTCTATGCTCAAGGCTCCAAGCTCACGGCTCCATGCTACGGGCTCCAGGCTTGGGGTAAGTTCCAGGGTTCGGGTTGAGGCTCAGGGATCAAGGATAAATGTTATAGTCAGTTCAAGGCTCCGGGTTCTTTCCTCCGGGCTCGGGGTCACTTCGAGT
Organism: Sphaeramia orbicularis; assembly: GCF_902148855.1. Taxonomy (NCBI): domain Eukaryota; kingdom Metazoa; phylum Chordata; class Actinopteri; order Kurtiformes; family Apogonidae; genus Sphaeramia; species Sphaeramia orbicularis. Next base: position 47,079,484 of record NC_043971.1, on the reverse strand, counting down.
ATCTTGGTTCTGGGCTCCAGTCTTTTAAGGTCTGGGCTCAAGATTCCGTGCACTAGGCTCCAGGCTCCAGGCTCCAGGCTCCAGGCTCACGGCTCAAGGCTCCAGGCTCCAGGCTCCAGGCTCCAGGCTCACGGCTCCATGCTCCAGGCTCAAAGCTCCAGGTTCCAGGGTCTTTGTCAGTTGCAGACTCTTTGCTCCAGGCTACCGGCTCAAGACTCAAGGCTCTTGATCAGTTCCAGGCTCCGGGCTAAAGGATCCAGGCTCAAGGCTCCGGGCTTTGTGTCTTTTCCATGCTCCGGGCTCAAAGCTCCAAACTCTAGGCTCGGGGTCAGTTTCAGGCACTGCGCATCGGGCACCAGGCTCCAGGTTCCAGGTTCCATGACCCAAACTTAAGGTCAAGGCTCCAGGATCCTTGCTGAGTGTCATTTCCAGGCTCCAGGCTCTGGGCTCAAGGCTTTGGGCTCTGGGTCTTCTTCCAGGCTCCAGGCTCATGGCTAAAGGCTCCCGGTTCCCGGCTCTGGGCTCGCGCTCAGTTCCCAATCCGATCTCCAGGACCCAGGTTTCCGGTTTGGGGTTTATTCCATGCTCTGGCCTTTGGGCTCGGGCTCCAGGCTTCGGGCTCAGGGTAAGTTCAATGCCGGGGTTTCAACCCTGGCCTCCAGGTTCTGAAAACGGGGTCATTTCCACGCTCTGGGCTGCAGAATCCAGGTTCTAGGCTCCAGACTCCAGGCTCCAGGCTCCAGGCTCCAGGCTTGGGATCAGATCCAGTCTACGGGCTCCAGGGTCCGGACTCAAGGTTCCGTGCTCGGGGTCAGTTCCAGGATCCAGGCTCAAGGCTCCAGGAACGGGCTCTAGGCTCCACGCTCCTTGCTCAGCGCTCCAGGCTCCAGGCTTCAGGCACGGGGTCATTTCCAGGCTCCGGACTCCAAGGCTCAAATCTCCATGCTCACGGCTCTACGCTCACGGCTCCATGCTCCGGGCTCCAGGCACGGGGTCACTTTGAGGATCTGGGCTCAGAGCTCCAGTCCTTAAGCCCGTGTCTGTAAGCTCCGCGCTCCAGGCTTCGCCCTCCAGAGTCATGGCTCCAGGTTATTTGTAAGTGGCAGGCTCCGTTCTCCAGGTTAACGGCACCAGACGATGGTCTCGGGTTCAGTTCCAGGCTCGGTGCTACGTCCTCGGCCTCCGACCTCCGGGTTCCGGGCTCCAGCCTCGGGTACCATGTTGGGGACATTTCCAGGCTACGGGCTCCGGGCTCCGGTCTCGTGTTCAGTTCCAGGCTCAAGGCTCCGGGATCCTAGCGCTGGGTTCCAGGCTCCAGGCTCACCACAATGCACAGACCTCTCGGTTTTCCTGGTTTTCTAAGTAGAAGAGGTAAAAATGTCATTTTTGAGCGTTTAACACGATAAGAAGCTGTTTTTGTCACTTTAAGAAAAGAATGTTTTAGTCTCACGGAAAATTTTATGAACTGGTAAGTCTATGACAAAACAGCCATAAACCACTTATTTCTGCCTTATTTTTAGTGTTTTCATGCTTTTCTGCGTAGAAGAGGCAGAATGTCATTTTTGAGCGTTTCAGACGATAAGAAGCTGTTTTGGTCACTTTGAGACAAGGATTTTTTTTCTCAAGCAAAACGTCATGAACTGATAAGACGTATACAAAACAGGCATAAAACACTTATTTCTGACTTGTTTTAGTGTTTTCATGCTTTTCTGAGTAGATGAGGCAAAAATGTCATTTTTGAGCGTTTCAGACGATAAGAAGCTGTTTTGGTCACTTTGAGACAAGGATTTTTTTTTTCTCAAGCAAAACGTCATGAACTGAAAAGACGTATACAAAACAGCCATAAAACACTATTTCTGACTTGTTTTGTGTTTTCATGGTTTTCTGAGTAGAAGAGGCAAAAATGTCATTGTTGAGCGTTTTAGACGATAAGAAGCTGTTATGGTCACTTTGAGACAAGGATTTTTTTCTCAAGCAAAACGTCATGAACTGAAAAGACGTATACAACACAGCAATAAAACACTTATTTCTGACTTGTTTTTAGTGTTTTATTCTTTTCTGAGTAGAAGAGGAAAAAAATGTCATTTTTGAGCGTTTCAGACAATAAGAAGCTTTTTGGTCACTTTCAGACAAAGATGTTTTTTTCAAGCAGAACTTCATGATTTGAGAAGACTTTTAAGAAAAAGCCTAAAACACTTATTTCTGACTTGTTTCAGTGTTTCATGCTTTTCTGCGTAGAAGAGGCAAAATGTCATTTTGAGCGTTTCAGACGATAAGAAGTGTTTTGGTCACTTTGTGACAAGGATGTTTTTTTCAAGCAGAACTTCATGATTGAGAAGACTTTTAAGAAAAAGCCATAAAACACTTATTTCTGACTTGTTTTTAGTGTTTTCATGCTTTTCTGAGTAGAAGAGGCAAAAATGTCATTTTTGAGCGTTTCAGACGATAAGAAGCTGTTTTGGTCACTTTGAGAAAAGGTTTTTTTTTTTCCTCAATCAAAATGTAATGAACTGATGAGACTTTAACAAAAAAGCCATGAAAAACTTATTTCTGACTTGCTTTTAGTGTTTTCATGCTTTTTTGTCTATATGGGTAAAAATGTCATTTATGGCGTTTCACGCAAGCAGAAGCTGATTTGGTCACTTTTGAGACAAGGATGTTTTGTCTCAAGCAGAACGTAAAGCTTCACACTTTGTTCTGGCATTTCTCAAACCGCACCGTGGAGATGGAATGCTGACTTAAATTGCAACCACACTCTAGTGAAAAAACTCTGTCCATGGTCCTGAATTTTGTCTCTCTTGTTCTCTCTCCCTCTTCCCTCCAACCCCCGTTGCACACTGGCGTGCATGGACGAGGAAGAGCACTGGGAAATGTCGCACTGACCGTTGTCAGGGTTAGACCGGGACGGCTGGTGGACGGTGTGGACTCTGTCTTTTTTCCAGTCCGTGTGGGACATTGTTATATTTCCAGAGACAGAACACCGGTCAGCCTAACCCCGTTTTCAAGCTCCGGTTTTTCTCATCTGGAACTGGATAACGATAAAACATGAACCGTAACTTTGTTATTTTTTCCAGAGACAACTCCTTAAAGTCTAACACCATTTTTTTTTTTTAACCTCCGGGGCTTCTCCTCAACTTTAGCCGAAAATCTAACCTTGTTTCAGGTCATAATCTTTTCCCTCTCTCCCCCTCTTCTCTCCAGCCCCTGAGTATTGGAACCCAGTGTGCCCACATCAGAGCCTCACACTCGAGCTCGAGGAAGAACTCTCGCCCTGGTCCTGGTTCTCCCCTCCACCCCCCCACCCCCCTTTTTAGCCACCTTGACGCTGCACATTTGCATGCGCTGAGGAGGAGGAACGCCGGGAAATGTCGCGCTGACCCGGGTCAGGATTAGGCCGGGACGGACGGCGGACCGTGTGGACTCTTTTTTTTCCAGGCCTGTGTGGGACGTTGCTATTTTTCCAGGCCATTGTGGGAATCTGTTATGTTTTTCAAAGACAGAACGCCGGTTAGCTGATCCCCTTTTTAACCGGTTCTTTTCTCATCTGGAGCTGGATAACGGTAAAACTCGAACGTATGTGGGACCAGGGCCGGACTGAGAATCATTTTAGCCCTGGAGTTTCGTACCTCAGACCGGCCCACTTTAGATCACGAACAATTATTATTAAAATCATGGAATTATAACCTTACATGTTAGGTCTACACACTGTTCTGCAAAGCCTTGTAATTCAGTGTATTTATAGAATATTTCCAATTCAGCGCAAGTAAAGGTTACTTCACAATGTGGATTTATTTCAACAGTGAGTGCACATCGACATCTCCAACATATTATTCCTCACAACACAACAATAACAGAATCTATATTTTGTTCTATGGTTAATATTTTTCAAAACTTTATAATGTTTGAAATGAAATCAAATAATTTATAAAAAATATTAAATAAAAAAATAATTTTAAAAATAAGGCTTGTTGCACTTTTTAATAACGCTATCATTTTGTATCCTTTGCAACAAAAGATTTCCATCACAACTTACCTGCGGTTTTTTCCATCTTTGTTATTGAAAACTTTGATATAGTGATATTAGGGGTTTGACGAGGATGATAAGAAAAAAATGTATGTATATCCCATGACTGAGTGTGAGCAAAGTAATCAAAGCTAACAACAGACTCATCTTCATCTGTCTCATTTCTGATTAGTGGTTCAGGGTTCTGCTGCTGAGCTGCTCCTCTGTCATCAGTAGATACTGCTCTCTCTTTCACTCTTCCTTCAGTTTCCTTAGATTCGCCTGCACCTGTATCACAGTAAAAAATAATATCTACAGACATTTTGACTACTTAACCAATTAAGATATTTACATTGGCAAAATATGCAGGCTTATTTGACATTCCTTTATGCTATTGCCTTTCAATTGCGGGCTTTGTGTATTTACTGTCTCACGTTTAATGATGAAAAAAAAATAGGTCAGGACTACCGTTTGGGTATAGAAAGTGGTTTTACTGCAACTAATCTTTGTTCACACAGTCTGTTCCAACAGCTCACCTTTTCCTTCCATAGTGACAGGAGCAATCCCTAGCTCTACTTCTGACACTAAATCACATTTTAAAATGGTCATAATTCTCAGCACAAATCTTCGATTTTGCAAAGCCTTAGTGTCAGTTTCATTCATGTAGTGCTGAATCATCTAGCATCTCAGAGCACCTTTAATACTGAACAGGCCTACACCATACTCTTCATTGTAGTCTATTTATTCTAATAATCTTCAGTCTATGAGAAGTCCTACCGGCCCACTCTGGACTTGTGGGCTCATGGCTGGTGCTGCTGCTGGATCTGCTTTCTGACTCTGAGGAGCTACAAGACAAAGTTTCCCAGTTATGTGGCGTTGCATCATACTATTATTTAAATTGCATAACGTTATGTTACACGCCACAATACCACACAATTCATTGACTCGATAATTAACTAGCTTGAAAAGTGGTTTACCCGTTTCATCGTCCTCATTAGTTGTTTCCAACCGGGAGGTCATTTTTGTGAAAAAGTTACCGATTTTGTCACATTTGGCTGCGTTTGCTTCCAGAGCTTTCCTCTTTCTAATTCTTTCATTTTCTGCATCACCCTTGCTCTTTCTATTATCCATGTTTAAAACAGCAAACACAGCTGACCACCGACATAGCCAAAAGAGCAGAGATCATATATGCTCCACAGCTACAGTATAGAGCTACTAAAAGCAAGGACAGGTGCGTCTGCATCTGCTTGCTAGTAGAGGGAGTGGTGGTCCAAGAACAGCGGTTGCAGTTAAAGATAACCCAGTGCTATGACACCCCCCGCAAATAAATAAATAAATAAATAAATAAATATATTTTGAAAGTGAACTCCAGCCCTCGCGGACTAAATATTATACTGGCCCACAGGAATGATCTCGGTCTCCCTATTAGCCGGACCGTGTGGGACTTGTGGGACCGTGTGGGCCTGTGTGGGACTTTGTTATGTTTTTTCCAGACAGAACCCCTTTAAGCTAACCCTTTTTGATCTCTAGTTCTTTCTCATGTGGAGCCTGATAACGGTAAAACTCAAACATCTGTGGCCATTTTTCAGAACTCTGCTCCTCTCCCTGGTCTGACTCTTTTTTTCTGTCTCTCTCCCACTCTTTCCTCCAGCCACCTTAAAGCTGCACACTGACTTCTGGCATTTTTCAAACCGTCCCGTGGAGACGGAATGCCTCCCCACATTGCAGCCACACAGTGGGGGCTGAACTCTGGCCTTGCCTGTCTTCGGTGTGACTCGGGCTTCTAAAAACTGATTGCACTTGCTGTATTTATCGTATTTTAAATGTATTGTAATGATATATATTTTTTTTAATGGTATTTGAATTGTATTTTATTTGTACTGTTTATTTATGCTTTGCACTGTAAAGAACTTTTTGACTTTGTCTGTGAAAAGTGCTCTTTAAAATGTATTGACTCTTTTGCCTACTTACTGTCTGACTTTTTTTTCCCCCTCTCTCCCCTTTCTTCATCAGCCACGTTAAAGCTTCACACTGGGACTAAAAATCACATCCTCTTGCCCGGTTAGGGTTAGGGCTGAGGCCAGGGCCCGGGTTAGGGCACCGGGCTCGGCTTCGTTCAGGGTTTAGGGTTAGGGCTGAGGCCAGGGACAGGGTTGGGGCTCCGGGCTAGGGCTAAATTCAAGGGTTCAGGTTAGGGCTTAGGCCAGGGTCAGGGTTAAGGCTCCAAGCTCGGGCTCAGTTACAGGCTCCAGGCTCAAGGCTCTAGGCTTTAGGCTCGGGTTCTGGGCTCTGTGCTCCAGGCTCCATGCTCCAGGCTTCGCGTTCCTTGCTCCGGGCTCGGGGTAATTCCAAGCTTTGGGCTCAAGGTTCCAGGCTCCATGCTCCGGGCTCTTGGCTCCGGGCTCCAGGCTCCAGGCTCCGGGCTCCGGGGTTCACAGTTCTGGGATCCAGGCTTCAGGCTCCAGGCTTCGGGTTTGGGGTTATTTCCAGGCTCCGGGTTCCACGCCCTGGGCTCAAAACTTCCGGCTCAATGCTCATGGCTCCGGGTTCGGGATCAGTTCCAGGCTCCGGGATCCCGGCCCCAGGTTTCGGGGTCGGGGTCAGTTTCAAGCTCGAAGCTCGGGGCTCAAGGCTCCGCAATCAAGGAGTAAGGCTCTGGGCTAAGGGTCAGCTCCAGGCTCCGGGCTCAAGACTCCAGGCTCCAGGCTCCAGGCTCTTGACTCGGGGTCAGTACAAGGCTTTGGGCTCCCGGCCCCTAGTCTCACGGCTCCATGCTCTGGGCCCCAGGCTCCGAGCTCAAGGTTCTGTGCTGGGGTCAGTTCCAGGCTCTGCGCTCCACGGTCTATGTTCAGGGTCTCCGGACTCAGGGTCATTTCTTTGCTCTGGGCTCAACGGTCTGGACTTAAGGTCAGTTCCAGGCTCTATGCTCCAGGCTCTAAGCTCACGGCTCCATGCTACGGGATCCAGGCTTGGGGTAAGTTCAAGGGTTCGGGTTCCAGGCTCAGGGATAAAGGCTCAATGTTCATGGTCAGTTCAAGGCTCCGGGTTCTTTTCTCCGGGCTCGGGGTCACTTCGAGTATCTGGGTTCCGAGCTCCAGTCTTTAAGGTCTGAGCTCTAGATTCCACGCACTAGGCTCAAGGCTCCAGGCTCATGGCTACATGCTCCAGGCTCAAGGCGCAAGGCGCAAGGCTCCAGGGGTTGGTCAGTTACAGGCCGTGCTCCAGGCTACCGGCTCCAGACTCCAGGCTCGGTATCAGTTTCAGGCTCCTGGTTGCACAGGGCTCCGGGCTTGGGGTCAGTTCTATGCTCCGGGCTCCAGGCTCAAGCCTCTAGGCTCGGGGTCAGTTTCAGGCAACGCACATCGGGCTCCAGGCTCCGGGCTCCAGGCTCCAGGCTCCAGGCTCCAGGCTCCAGGCTCCAGGCTCCAGGCTCCAGCTCCAGGCTCAGGTCCGTGCCCCAAACACCAGGTCAAAGCTCCATTTTCCTTGCTCAGGGTAATTTCCAGGCTGTGGGCTCTTGGTTCCAGGCTCCAGGTTCTAGGCTCCATGCTCCATGCTCCGGGCTTGGGTCAGTTAAGGGCTCAAGGCTCCAGGCTCAAGGCTCAGGCTCCAGGCTCCGGGATCCAGGCTCTGCGCTCCATTCTCTGGTTTCAGGAATCCGGGCTAGGGTTAAGTTCCAGGCACCGGGCTAAGTGCCCAAGCCTCCTTTCTCCAGGCTTCAGATTCGGGCTCCCTGCTCAAGGCTCATGGCTGCGCGGTCAAGGCCAGGCTCCAGGATTTGGGCTTTTGGGCAGTTCCATTCTCCGGGTACCAGGCTTCATTCTCCAGGCTTTAGGCTCTTGGTCAGTTCCAGGCTCCGGGCTAAAGGCTCCGGGCTCCGGGCTCCAGGCTCCAGGTTCCGTGCACAAGGCTCCAGGTTCCAGACACCGTGCTCCAGGATCCGGGATTGGGGTCAGTTCGATGCTCTGGGCTCAAGGCTCTGGGATCAGGGTCAGTGTGTTTCTCGGGCTCCAGTTTCAGGCTCCAGGCTCCAGGCCCAGGCCCCAGGCCCAGGCCCCAGGCCCCAGGCCCAGGCAGGCCCCAGGCCCCAGCCCCAGGCCCCAGGCCCCAGGCTACGCGTTCCTTCCTGGGATCCAGGCTTTTGGCTCGGAGTATGTTCGTGGCTCCGGGCTCAAGGTTTAAGGCTCCATATTTTGGGAACAGTTTCAGGCTACAGGTTCTATGCTCCAGGTTCATGACTACGCGTTCCAGGCTAATGACACCATACTAAAAGCTCAAGGCTCCGGTCTCAAGGCTCCAGCCTCGGGGTCAGTTCCAGGCTCCAGGATCCAGACACCGCGCTCCAGGATCCGGGATCGGGGACAGATCGATGCTCTGGGCTTAAGGCTCTGGGATCAGGGTCAGTGTGTTGCTCCGGGCTCAAGTTTTCAGGCTCCAGGCTCAAGGCTCAAGGCTGCAGGCTCAAGGCTCCGCGTTCCTTCCTCCGGGATCCAGGCTTTTGGCTCGGAGTATGTTCGTGGCTCCGGGCTCAAGGTTTAAGGCTCGATATTTTGGGCACAGTTTCAGGCTACAGGTTCTATGCTCCAGGTTCATGTCTACGCGTTCCAGGCTAATGACACCATACTCCAGGCTCAAGGCTCCGGTTTCCAGGCTCCAGCCTCAGGGTCAGTTCCATTCTCCAGGCTCAAGACTCCAGGCTCAAGGCTCAGGGTCAGTTCATGGCTCCAGTCACCAGGCTCAAGGCTACATGCTTCATGCTCTTGGCTCCAGGCTAAAGGCTCCAGGGTCGGGTCGGGGTCAGTTCCAGGCTCCAAGTTCCATGCTTCAGTCTCTGGGCTCAAGGCTCTGGGCTCAGTGACAGTTCCAGGCTACGTGCCCCCCTCAAGGCTCTCTGGACTCCAGGCTCTTGGCATGGGGTAAGTTCCAAGATATAGACTCAGGTTTTAGGCTTCCCTTTTCGGGCTTGAGGTCAGTTCCAGGCAACAGGCTCCATAGTCCAGGTTCGTTGCTATGCGTTCCAGGCTCAAGGCTCCAGGCTGAAGTCTCCAAGCTCAAGGCTCCATGCTCAGGGTAAGTTCCATGCTCCAGGGTCAAGGCTCCAAGCTCAAGGCTCGGGGTCAATTCCAGGCTCAAGTCACCGGTCTCAAGGCTCCGGGATCCAGGCTAGAGGCACTATGCTTCAAGCTCTTTGCTTCAGGCTCCAGGCTCCAGGGTCGGGGTCATTTCCAGGCTCCGGGGTCCGGGCTCTGGGCTCCACGCTCCGTGGTCAGTGTTCAAGACTCCAGACTCCAGGATCCATGCTCCAGGCTCAAGGCTCCAGGCTCCTTCTAGAATCCATGCTTCAAGCTCTGGGATCCAGGCTCCATGCTCGGGGTCAGTTCAAGGCTCCAGGCTCCATGCTCCAGGCTCCGGGCTCAGTGTCAGTTCCAGGCTCCGGGCTCCCGCTCAAGGATCCAGGCTCCGTGTTCCAGGCTCTGGGCATGGGGTCAGTTCCAAGTTCCGGTCTCCAGCTTTCAGGCTCCACGTTTCAGGCTTGGGGTTAGTTCCAGGCTAATGGCTCAATTTTCAAGGCTCGTTGACGCGTACCAGGCTCCAGGCTACTGGCACCAGGCTGAAGGCTCAAAGCTCAAGGCTCCAGGCTCGGGGTAAGTTCCTTGCTCCAGGCTCAAGCCTCCAAGCTCAAGGCTCGGGGTCAGTTCCAGGCTCAAGGCTCTAGGCTCCGCTCTCCAGGCTTCGCTCTCCAGGCTCCGGGCTGCAGGCTATGGGCTCCAGGCTCCTAGTTGCGGGCTTAAGGCTCCAGGCTCCAGGCTCCGGGCAAGGGGATAGGTTCCAAGTTCCAGTCTCCCGGCTTCAGGCTCCAGGCTTCTGACTCAGGGTGAGTTCAATGCTTTGAGTTTCACGCCCATTGATCCATGCTCCCGGAACAAGGTTTTTCAAGGCTCCAGGCTCCTGGCTTTGAGCTTGGGGTCTTCTTCCAGGCTCTAGGCTCCATGCTCATGTCTCCAGGCTCCAAGCTCCAGGCTCAAGGCTCCAGGCTCTGGGCTAAAAGCTCCAGGCTCTGGGCTCGGGATCACTTCAAGACTCCGGGCACCAGGACCCAGGTTTTGAGTTCAGGGTGTGTTCAATCCTCTGGCCTTTGGGCTCCAGACTCAAGGCTCCGGCATTGGGTCAGGTCCAAGTTCCGGTCTCAAGGCTTAAGGCTCCAGGCATCGGGCTCGGGCTAAGTTCCATGCTCGGGGTTTAATGCCCTGGGCACCACACTCTGGGACCGGGTCATTTCCACGCTTCGGGCTCAAGCATCCAGGCACCGAACTCGGAGTCAGTTCCAAGCTCCAGGCTCGTGGCTCCAGGCTCAAAGCTCCATGCTCACGGCTCAATGCTCCGAGCTCCAGGCTCCAGGCTTTGGGAAAGTTCCAGGGTTCCAGGGTTCCAGGGCTCTGGGTTAAAGGCTCTGGGATCAGGGTCAGTTTTTTGCTCAAGGCTCCAGTTTGCAGGCTCCAGGCTCATAGCTCCAGGCTCCGGGCTCCAGGCTCATGGCTCATGGCTCCAGGCTCCAGGCTCACGGATTCGGGCTCAAGGCTTCAGGCTCCAGGCTCAGGGTTTATTCCAGGCTCTGGGTTCATGCCTCCTACGTCTAGGCTCCGCAATCAAGGCTTCGGGCTCCAGACTCAAGGCACGGGGTCATTTCTAGGCTCCGGTCTCCAAGGTCTGGACGTGTGGTCAGTTCTAGGCTCCGGGCTCCAGGCTCCTGGTTCTGGGCTCAGGGCGACAGGCTCAGTGTCAGTTCCAGTCACCGGGCTCCAGGTCAGGGCTCCAGTTTCAAAGCTTCAAGTTCCAGGCTCAAGGCAACATGCTCCAGGCTCCATGTTCCAGGCTCCATGTTCCAGGCTCCAGGCTCCAGGCTCCAGGCATGGGGTAGGTTCAAAGTTCTGGGATCCAGTAATAAGGCTCCAGGTTTCGGGTTTGGGGTAAGATCGAGGCTCCGGGTTCCACGCCTTGGCTAAAGACTCCGGGCACGGGGTTATGTCCAGTCTCCGGGCTCCATGCTCCCGGCTTAAAGCTTCTGGCTGAAAGCTCATGGCTCCGGGTTCGGGATCTGTTCCAGACTCCGGGTTCCAAGCCCCAGGTTCCAGGGTCGGGGTCAGTTCCAAGCTCAAGGCTCCGCAATCAAGGATCCAGGCTCTGGGCTAAGGGTCACCTTCGGGCTCCGGGCTCCGGGCTCCGGGCTCGGGTTCAGTTCCAGTCTCGAGGTTCCTTGCTTAAGGCTCCGTGCTCAAGGCTATTGGCTCAGGGTCTTCTTCCAGGCTCCAGACTTCAGGCCAGCTCCAGGCTCCAGGCTCCAGGTTCCAGGCTCCAAGCTCAAGGCTATGGGCTCGTGATCAGTTCCAGGGTCCTGCCTCCAGGCTCCAGGACTAAGATTCGGGGTAAGTTCCAGTCTCCAGGCTCATTATCAGTTTGAAGCTCCGGGCTCTAGGCTCTAGGGTCCGGGTTCGGAGTCAGTTCCAGGCTCTGGGATCCAGGTTTCAGGTTCCAGGCTCCAGGCTCATCGATCCAGTATCCGGGCTCCGGATTCGGGGTCAGTTCCATGCTCCAGTCTCCAGTCTCCGGTTAAGTTCAAGGCTCCAGGCTCCAAGTTCGGGGCCTCAGGCTGGACTCCAGGCTCAAGGCTCAAGGCTCCAGGCTCGGGCATGGAGTCAGTTCCAAGATCCGGTCTCCCGCCTCTCAGGCGCCAGGCTTCTGGCTCCACACCCAGGGCTCCAGGCTCCAGGCACGGGATTTTTTTCCAGGCTCCAGGCTTTGGGGTAGGGGTCTTCTTCCAGGCTCTTGGCTCCAGGTTCAAGGCTCCAGGCTTAAAGCTCCAGGCTCAAAGCTCCAGTCTCTGGGCTCAAGATCAGTTCCAGACTCCTGTCTCCAGGACCAGGTTTCGGGTTCGGGGTGTATTCCATGCTCTGGCCTTCAGGCTTGAGGATCAGGCTTCGGGCTCGGGCAAAGTTCATGCTCGGGGATCCACCCCTGGCTCCAGGTTCAGAGAACGGGGTCATTTCCACACTCCGTGCTCCAGAATCCAGGTTCAAGGCTCCGCCCTCGAGGTCAGTTCCAGGCTCCGGACTCCAGGCTCCAGGCTCACGGCTCCATGCTCATGGCTCAATGCTCCAGCCTCAAGGCTCAAGGCTCCAGGCTCCTGGCTCCTGGCTCCTGGCTCAGGGCTCGGGGTCAGTTCCAGTCTCCGGGCTGCAGGGTCCTGGCTCAAGGTTTTGGGCTCGGGGTCAGTTCCAGTCTTCGGGATCAAGGCTCCAGGCTCCGGGCTCCAGGCTCCGGGCTCCAGGCTCGGGCTCCGGGCTCCCAGCTTTTGGTCTTTTCCAGGCTACGAGAACCAGTTTAAAGGTTCCAGACTCAAGGATTGGGGTCCGTTCAACCCGAAACCTGGGTCCTGGAAACCGGAGTCTGGAACTGATCTTGAGCCCAGAGCCTGGAGCTTTGAACCTGGAGCCGGGAGCCTTGAACCTGGAGCCTTGAGCCTAGAGCCTGGAAGAAGATCCCAAGCCCAAAGCCTGGAGCCCGGAGCCTGGAAAAAACCCTGTGCCTGGAGCCTGGAGCCCTGGGTTTAGACCCCAAGCATGGAACTTACCCCGAGACAGAAGCCTGGGGCCTGACAGCTGGGAGACCGGCACTTGGAACTGACTCCATGCCTGGAGCCTGGAGCCTTGAGCCTTTAGACTTGAGCCGTCGGTCTGGAACTTTGAGCCTGGAGTATGGAGCATTGAACTGAACCGGAGACTGGAGCCATAAGACTGGAGCGTGGAACTGACCCTGAATCCGTAGCCCGGATACTGGATTGATGAACCTGGAGCCTGGAGCCTGGAACCTGGAAACCTGGAGCCTTAACGTGATGCCAAACCTGGACCCTAGAGCCTAGTGCCCGGAGCCTAGAACTGGTCACGAGCCTGGAGCCTGGAGCCTGGAAGAAGACACAAAGCCCAACGTCTGAATCATGGAGCCTGGTGCGAGCAGACTGGAACTGACCAGAAACCCTTATCCTGGAGCCTGGAGGCTGGAGCCTGGAACTGATCACGAGCCCATAGCCTGGAGCGCAGAGCTTGGAGCTTTGAACCTGGAGCCTGGAGTCTGGAGTTTGGAGCCTGGAGCCTGGAAGAAGACCCTGAGCCCAAAGCCTGGAGCCCGGAGCCTGGTGCTGGGAGCCTTGAGCTTGGAACGCGTAGCAACGAACCTGGACTATGGAGCCTTTGGCCTGGAACTGGCCTCGAGCCCGAAAAGTGGAGCCTAAAACCTGGAGACCAGATCTTGGAACTGACCCCATGCCAAGAGCCTGGAGCCTGGAGCCCGGAGCCCGGAGCCCGGAGCCTGGAGACTTTAGGGGGGAGCACGAAGCCTGGAACTGACACTGAGCCTGGAGCCTTGAGCCCAGAGCCTGAAGCATGGAGCCCGGAGCCTGGAACTGACCCCGACTCTGGAGCCTATAGCCTGGAGCCCAGAACCTTTTGACTGGAGCCATGAACTGATCCTGAACCTTGAGCCTGGAGTCTTGAGCCCGGAGCATGGAACTGACCCCGAGGCTGGAGCCTGGAGCCTGGAGACTGGAGCCTTGAGCCTGGAGCCAGGTGCCATTCGCCTGGAACGTGTAGTCATGAACTTGGAGCATAGAACCGTTAGCCTGGAACTGTGCCAAAAATATGGAGCCTAAAACCTGGAACCCAGAGCCACGAACATACTCCGAGCTCAAAGCCTGGAACTCGGAGGAAGGAACGCGGAGCCTGGAGCCTTGAGCCTTGAGCCTTGAGCCTTGAGCCTTGAGCCTGGAGCCTGGAGCCTGGAGCCACGAGCCTTCAAACTGGAGCCCGGAGCCACAAACTGACCCTGATCCCAAAGCCTTTAGCCACGAGCCTCGAACTGACCCCGATCCCGGATCCTGGAGCGTTGTGTCTGGAACCTGGAGCCTGGTGCCCGGAACATGGAGCCTGGAGCCTGGAGCCTGGAGCCTGGAGCCTGGAGCCCAGAGTACGGACCACGGAGCCTTGAGCCCGGAGCCTGGAACTTACCCAGAGCCCTAAGCCTTGAGCCTCATGCCTGGTACCTGAAGAACGGAAGTGCCCCAAATCCCGAAGCCTGGAGCCCGGAGCCTTGAGCGCGGAGCCATGAGCCTTTGAGCAGGGAGCCCGGAGTCTGAAGCCTGGAGACTGGAGGCTTTAGCCCTTAGCCTGGAGCCTGGAACTTAACCTTGCCCAGATTCTTGAAACCGGAGAATGGAGCGCGGAGCCTGGGGGGAGGAGTCTGGAGCCAGGAGCCTGGAGCCTGGAGCCTGGAGCCCTTAACTGACCCAAGCCCGGAGCATGGAGCATGGAGCCTGGAGCTTGGAGCCTTGAGCCTGGAGCCCGGAACCTAGAGCCAAAAGCCTGGAACTGACACTGAGCCAAGAGCTTAGAGCCTGGAGCCAAGAGATCACAGTCTGGAAATTAACCTGAGCAAGGAATCTGGAGCCTTGACCTGGTGTTTGGGGCACGGAGCCTGGAGCACGATGCGCGGTGCCTGAAACTGAATCCAAGCCTCGAGGCTTTAGCCTGGAGCCCGGAGCATGGAACTGACCCTGAGCCTGTGCCTGGAACAAGGAGCCTGGAGTGCGGACCCTGGATCCTTCAGCCCGGAGCCTCAAACTGATCCCAAGCTTGGAGTCTGGAGCCAGGAGCCTGGAGAACGGAATCTGCAACTGAGCAAGACCCTGGAGTCTTGCGCCTTGAGCCTGGAGCCTTTTGCCTAGTGCGTGGAAACAAGAGCCCAGACCTTAAAGATTAGAGCCCGGAACCCAGATACTCGAAGTGACCGCGAGCCTGGAAAAGAACCGGAGCCTTGAACTGACCATGAAAATTGAGACTTGGTCCCTTAGCCTGGAACCCAAACCCTGGAACTTACTCCAAGCCTGGATCCCATAGCATGGTGCCGTGAGCTTGGAGCCTGGAGAATAGAGCCTGGAAATGACCTTAAGTCCAGACCTCTGAGCCTGGAGCCCTGAACATGGAGCGTGGATAGCGGACCCTGGAACTGACCCCGAGCACAGAACCTTGAGCTCTGAGCCTGGGGCCCAGAGCATGGAGCCGTGAGCATGGAGCCGGAAGCCTGGAGCCGGGAGCACAAAGCCTTGTACTTTCCCCGAGTCAAGAGCCTGAAGCCTGGAGTCTCTAGCCCGGAGCCTGGAAATGAACCTGTGCCTGGAGCCTTGAGCCAAGAGCTTAGAACTGACCCGAGCAAAAAAACCTTGAGCCAGGACCCTGCAGCCGGACACTGGAACTGACCTGGAGCCTGGAGCCTGAGCTTGGATCATTGAGCCGTGAGCATGGAGCCTGGAGCCTGGAGCCTGGAGTCTGGTGCCTGGAACTGACCCCGAGTGCGAAGCCTTGAAGCTGGATTCTAGAGCCCGGAGTTTGGAAACGACCCCGTTCTCAGAGCCTGGAGCCAGGGGCGTGAATCCCCGAGCATGGAACTTATCCCGAGCCCGAAGCCAGGAGCCTGGAGCCCGATGGCCAGAGCATGGAATACACCCCGATCCTGAAACCTTGGTATTGGAAACCGTAGTCTGGAACTGATCTTGAGCCCAGAGGCTGGAGCTTTGAGCCTGGAGCTTTCAGCCTTGAGCCAGGAGCCTTGAACCTGGAGCCTTGAGCCTAGAGCCTGGAAGAAGATCCCGAGCCCAAAGCCTGGAGCCCGGAGCCTGGAAAAAACCCCGTGCCTGGAGCCTGGAGCCCTGGGTGTGGAACCCAAAACATGGAATTTACCCCGAACCAGAAGCCTGGGGCCTGAAAGCCGGGAGACCGGCACTTGGAACTGACTCCATGCCTGGAGCCTTGAGAGTGGAGACTTGAGCCTGGAGTCTGGAAATTGGAGCCTGGAGTATGGAGCCTTGAACTGAACCGGAGACTGAAACCTGAAGACTGGAGCGTGTAACTGACCAAGAATCCGGAGCCCGGATACTGGATTGATGAGCTTGGAGCCTGGAGCCTGGAACCTGGAAACCTGGAGCCCGGAGCCTTGAACTGATGCTAAACCCGGACCCTAGAGCCTTGTGCCCGGAGCCTCGAACTGGTCACGAGCCTGGAGCCTGGAGCTTGGAAGGAGACACCAAGCCCAATGCCTGGATCATGGAGCCTTGAGCCAGGAGACTGGAACTGACCCAAAACCCTGATCCTGGAGCCTGGAGGCCGGAGCCTGGAACTGATCACGAGCCCATAGCCTGGAGCGCAGAGCTTGGAGCTTGGAGCTTGGAACCTGGAGCCTGGAGTCTGGAGGTAGGAGCCTGGAGCCTGGAAGAAGACCCTGAGCCCAAAGCCTGGAGCCCGGAGCCAAGAGCCAAGAACCTCGAGACTGGAACTGAACCCGAGAATGGAGCCTGGAGCCGGAGGGAGCCTGGAGCCTGGAGCCTGGAGCCCGGAGCCTGGATCTGACCCTTAGCCCAGAGCCTGGATCCTTGATTGCGGCGCCTTGAGCCCGGAGCTTCGAGCTTGGATCTGACCCCGATCCCGGAAACCTCGGGCCTGGAACCCGGAACCTTGAACTGATCCCGAACCCGGAGCCATGAGCTTTGAGCCGGAAGTTTTGAACGGAGGTTTTGAGCCAGGAGGATGGAGCCTGGAAGAAGACCCAAAGCCCAAAGTCTGGAGCCAGCAGACTGGAAATAAACCCGTGTCGGAGTCTTGAGCCCAGGACGTGGAAACCCGGAGGACTGGAACTTACACCAAACCCGACGCCTGGAGCCTGAGCCTGTATCCCAGAACTTTGAACCTACCCCATGCCGGAGCCTGGAGCCTAGAGCCTAGATTCTAGAGCCTGAGCTCGGAGCGTTGAGTGCGGAGCCTGGAGCCTAGAGCTAGAGCCTAGAGCTACAGCCTACAGCCTAGACCCTTGAGCCTGGAGCCTGGAGCCTGGAGCCTGAAGTAAAGACCCTGAAACCATGCAGCCTTGAGCATGGAGCCTGGAGCCTAGAGCATGGAAGTGAACCAAGCCTTTAGCTTGGAGCCTTTAGCCCGGAGCAAGGAACTTACCCAGAGCCTGGAGCCTTGAGCTTTGAGCCTTCAGCCTTGAGCTTTGTGCCGGGAGCCTTAAGCCTGGAAGGCGTAGCAACAAGCCTGGAAAATGGAGCCATTAGCCTTGAACTGACCCCGAGCCTGAAATTTGGAGCCTAAAACCTGGAGACCGGAACTTGGAACTGACCCCATGCCCAGAGCCTGGAGCCTGAAACCTGGAGCCTGAGCGGGGAGCCCGGAGCCAG
The DNA here is from genome assembly GCF_902148855.1 of Sphaeramia orbicularis. Lineage (NCBI taxonomy): Eukaryota > Metazoa > Chordata > Actinopteri > Kurtiformes > Apogonidae > Sphaeramia > Sphaeramia orbicularis. Next base: position 47,062,205 of record NC_043971.1, on the reverse strand, counting down.
GAACTGACACTGAGCAAGGAGCCTTTTGCCTGGAGCCTGAAACATGGTGCCATGAGCCTCGAACTGACCCAGAGCATTGAGCCTTTAGCCTTGATCCATGAGTTTGAAGCATGGAGCCTGGAGCCTGGAGCCAGGAGTCTGGAGCCCTTACCCCGGAGCATGGAGCCTCAAGCCTGGAACTGACCTCAAGCCCGAAAACTGGAGCCTAAAACCTGGAGGACCAGATCTTGGACCTGACCCCATGCCAAGAGTCCGGAGCCCGGTGCCCGGAGCCTGTAGCCTTGAGGGGAAAGCACGGAGCCTTGAACTGACACTGAGCCCGGAGCCTTTAGCCCAGAGGCTGAAGCATGGAGCCCGGAGCATTGAACTGACCCCGACCCTGGAGCCTATAGCCTGGAGCCAAGAGCATGAAGCACGGAGCTTGAGCCTGGAGTCAAGAGTCTGGTGACTGGAGCCATGAACTGACCCTGAGCCCGGAGCCTGGAGTCTTAAGCCCGGAGCACGGAACTGACCCCGAGGCTGGAGCCTGGAGACCGGAGCCTTGAGCCTGGACCCAGGTGCCATTAGCCTGGAATGCGTAGTCACGAACTTGGAGCATAGAATCCGTAGTCTGGAATCGTACCAAAATATGGAGCAAAAAACCTGGAGCCCGGAGTCACAAACATACTCCGAGCCCAAAGCCTGGATCCCGGAGAAAGTAACGACGCGGAGCCTGGAGCCTGGAGCCTGGAGCCTGGAGCCTGGAGCCTGGAGCCTGGAGCCTGGAGCCCTTAGCCTAGTGCGTGGAATCTAGAGTCCAGACCTTAAAGATTGGAGCCCGGAACCCAGATACTCGAAGTGACCCCGAGCCCGGAGAAAAGAACCCGGAGCCTTGAAATGACCATGAACATTGAGCCTTGATCCATGAGCCTGGAACCCGAACCCTGGAACTTACCCCAAGCCTGGATCCTGTAGCATGGAGCCGTGAGCTTGGAGCCTGGAGCATAGAGCCTGGAACTGACCTTATGTCCGGGACCTCTGAGCCAAGAGCCCTGAACATGGAGCGAGGAGCGCGGAGCCTGGAATTGACCCCAAGCACAGAACCTTGAGCTCTGAGCCTGGGGCCTGGAGCATGGAGCCTTGAGCATGGAGCCGTGAGCCTGGAGCCGGGAGCCCAAAGCCTTGTACTGACCCAGAGTCAAAAGCCTGGACCTTGGAGTCTTGAGCCTGGAGCCTGGAAATGACCCTCTGCCTGGAGCCTTGAGCCCAGAGCCTAGAACTGACCCCGAGCACAAAACCTTGAGCCAGGATCCTGCAGCCCGTAGACTGGAACTGACCCCGAGCCTGGAGCCTGGAGCTCGGAGCATTGAGCCGTGAGCATGGAGCTGTGAGCCTGGAGCCTGGAGTCCGGAGCCTGGAACTGACCCCGAGTGCGGAGCCTTGATGTGCCTGATCCTCAAGCCCGAAGGCCAGAGCATGGAATACACCCCGAACCCAAAAACTGGGTCCTGGAGACTGGAGTCTGGAACTGATCTTGAGCCCAGAGCCTGGAGCTTTGAGCATGGAGCTTTGAGCCTGGAGCCTGGAGCCTGGAGCCTGGAGACCTGAGCCTGGAGTCTGGAACTTGGAGCCTGGAGTCATGAGCCTTGAACTGGATACTTGATCGATGAGCCTGGAGCATGGAACCTGGAACCTGGACCTAGAACCTTGAGCCCGGAGCCTTGAACTGACGCCAAACCCGGACCCTAGAGCCTAGTGCCCAGAGCCTCGAACTGATCACGAGCCTGGAGCCTGGAGCCTGGAAGAAGACACCAAGCCCAAAGTCTGGATCATGGAGCCAGGAGACTGGAACTTACCCCAAACCCTAATCCTGGAGCCTGGAGGCCGGAGCCTGGAACTGATCACGAGCCCATAGACTGGAGCGCAGAGCCTGGAGCTTGTAGCCTGGATCCTGGAGTCTGGAGCCCAGAGCCCAGAGCCTGGAGTCTGGAGTCTGGAGCCTTGAGCCCGGAGTTTTGAACTGACCCCAATCCTGGAGTCTGGAGCCTTTAGCCTGGAGCTCGTAGCCTGGAAAAGACCAAAAGCTGAGATTCTGGAGCCCGAAGCCTGTTGCCATTAGCCTGGAGCCTGGAGCCTGGAGCCTGGAGCCGGGAGCCTTGAACTGACACCGAGCCAGGAGCAAGGAACGCGGAGCCTTGAGCGTGGAGCCTGTAGCCCGGAACCCGCAATCTAGAGCCCGGAACCCAGAACCCGGAATCTAGAGACCGGAGCCTGGAGCCTTGAGTCTGGAGCTTGTAACTGAGCCTGAGCTAAGAGCCCAAACCCTGACCCTGGCCTTAGCCCTAACCTGAACCCTATAACTTAGCCCGAGCCCGGAGCCCCAACCCTGGCCCTGGCCCTGGCCTCAGCCCTAACCCTTAACCCTGGAACGGAGGCCGAGCCCGGCTCAAAGCTCCAGGCTCTGTGCTCGGGATCAGTTCAAGGCTCCGGGCACCAGGACCCAGGTTTCGGGTTCAGGGTGTATTCCATGCTCTGGCCTGTGGGCTCCAGACTCAAGGCTCCGGGCATTTGGTCAGGTCCAAGTTCCGGTCTTCAGGCTTTAGGCTCCAGTATTAAGGCTCAATGCGTCGGGCTCGGGCTGAGTTCAATGCTCGGGGTTCCACGCACTGGGCTCCAGGCTCCTGGCTTTGGGCTCTGGCTGGTCTTCTTACAGGCTCTTGGCTCCATGCTCACAGCTTCAGGCTCAAAGCTCTTGGCTCCAGGCTCCAGGCTCCAGGCTCCAGGCTCCAGGTTCAAAGCTCCAGGCTCAAAGCTCCAGGCTCTGGGCTCGGGATCAGTTCAAGGCTCCGGGCACCAGGACCCAGGTTTCGGGTTCCATGCCCTTGCCTTTGGGCTCCAGACTCAAGGCTTCGTGCATTGGGTCAGGTCCAAGTTCCGGTCTCCCGGCTTAAGGCTCCAGGCTTCGGGCTTGGGCTAAGTTCCATGCTCGGGGTTCCACGCCCTGGGCTCCAGGCTCTTGGAACGGGGTCATTTCCACACTCAGGGCTCCAGAATCAAGGCTTCGGACTCAGAGTCAGTTCCAGGCTCTGGGCTCCAGGCTCCAGGCTCCTGGCTCCAGTCGCCAGACTCACAGCTTCATTCTCACGGCTCAATGCTCAGAGCTCCAAGCTCCAGGCTCCAGGCTTGGGGTCAGTTCCAGTCTCCGGGCTTCTGGGTCCTGACTCAAGGTTCCGTGCTCGGAGTCAGTTCCAGTCTCTGGACTCCAGGCACAGGGTCATTTCCAGGCTCCTGGCTCAAGACTCCAGGCTCACTGCTCTTGACTCGGGGTCAGTACAAGGCTTTGGGCTCACAGCTCCAGGGTCACGGCTCCATGCTCACGGATCCATGCTCCGGAACCCAGGTTCAGAGCTCAAGGTTCTGTGCTCGTGGTCAGTTCCAGGCTCCGCGCTCCATGCTCCATGTTCAGGGTTCCGTGCTACGGGCTCCAAGCTTGGGGTAAGTTCAAGGGTTCGAGCTCCAGGCTAAGGGATCAAGGATCAATGTTCATGGTCAGTTCAAGGCTCCGGGTTCTTTCCTCCGGGCTCGGGGTCACTTCGAGTATCTTTGTTCTGGGCTCCAGTCTTCAAGGTCTGGGCTCTAGATTCCGTGCACTAGGCTCCCGGCTCAAGGCTCCAGGCTCATGGCTCCAAGCTCCAAGCTCAAGGCTCCAGGGTCTTGGTCAGTTGCAGACTCCATGCTCCAGGCTACCGGCTCAAAACTCTAGGCTCTGGATCAGTTCCAGGCTCCGGGCTAAAAGATCCAGGCTCAGGTCTCTTGGCTTGGTGTCTGTTCCATGCTCCGGGCTCAAAGCTCCAGCCTCTAGGCTCGGGGTCAGTTTCAGGCACTGCGCATCGGGCTCCAGGCTTTAGGTTCCATGACCCAAACTTAAGGTCAAGGATCCAGGTTCCTTGCTGAAGGTCATTTCTATTCTCCAGGCTCCGGGCTCCAGGCTTTGGGCTCTGGATCTTCATCCAGGCTCTAGGCTCCAGGCTCATGGTTAAAGGCTTTCGGCTCCAGGGTCAATGCTCCAGGCTCTGGGCTCACGATCAGTTCCCGACTCCGGTCTCCAGGACCCAGGTTTCCTGTTTGGGGTTTATTTCCATGTTCTGGCCTTTGGGCTCCGGGCTCCAGGCTTCGGGCTCAGGGTAAGTTCCATGCCGGGGTTTCAACCCTGGCCTCCAGGTTGTGAAAACGGGGTCATTTCCATGCTCCGGGCTGCAGAATCCAGGTTCTAGGCTCCAGACTCCAGGCTCCAGGCTCCAGGCTCGGGATCAGATCCAGTCTACCGGCTCCAGGGTCCGGGCTCAAGGTTCCGTTCTCGGGGTCAGTTCCAGGGTCTAGGCTCAAGGCTCCATGCTCCGGGCTCCTGGCACGGGGTCAGTTTGAGGATCTGGGCTCCGAGCTCCAGTCCTTAAGCCCGTGTCTCTAAACTCCGCGCTCCAGGCTCCGCCCTCCACACTCAAGGCTCCAGGTTATTTGTAAACGGTAGGCTCCATTCTCCAGGTTAACGGGTCCAGACTACGGGCTCGGGTTCAGTTCCAGGCTCGGGGCTACGGGCTCTGGACTCCGGACTCCGGTCTCCGGTCTCCGGCCTCCGGCCTCCGGCATCCGGGCTCCGGGCTCCTGGCTCCTGGTTCCGGGCTCCGGGCTCCGGGCTCCGGGCTCCGGGCTCCGGGCTCCGGGCTCCGGGCTCCGGGCTCCGGGCTCCGGGCTCCAGCCTCCGGGCTCCATGTTTGTGGTCATTTCCAGGCTACGGGCTCCGGTCTCCGGTCTCGTGTTCAGTTCCAGGCTCAAGGCTCCGGGATCCTAGCGCTCACCACAATGCACAGACCTCTCGGTTTTCCTTGTTTTCTGAGTGGAAGAGGCAAAAATGTCATTTTTAGCGTTTTTGACGATAAGAAGCTGTTTTTGTCACTTTGACACAAACATGTTTCATCACAAGGATGTTTCATGATTTTAGAATACTTTTACAAAAATGCCATAAAACACTTATTTCTGACTTGTTTTTAGTGTTTTCATGCTTTTCTGAGTAGAAGAGACAAAAATGTAATTTTTGAGCGTTTCAGACGATAAGAAGCTGTTTTGGTCACTTTGAGACAAGGATGTTTCATTTCAAGTAGAACGTCATGATTTTAGAATACTTTTACAAAACTTTGAGACAAGGAGGTTTTTTTCTCAAGCAAAACGTCATGAACTGATAAGACTTTGACAAAACAGCCATAAAACACTTATTTCTGACTTGTTTTTAGCGTTTTTCTACTTTTCTAAGTAGAAATGGAAAAAATGTCATATTTGAGCGTTTTCAGACGATCAGAAGCTGTTTTGGTCACTTTGAGACAAGGATGTTTCATTTCAAGTAGAACTTCATGATTTTAGAATACTTTTACAAAAATGCCAAAAAACACTTATTTCTGACTTGTTTTTAGTGTTTTCATGCTTTTCTGAGTAGAAGAGGCAAAATGTCATTTTGAGCGTTTCAGACGATAAGAAGCTGTTTTTGTCACTTTGAGACAAGGATGTTACATTTCAAGTAGAACTTCATTATTTTAGAATACTTTTACAAAAATGCCAAAAAAAAACACTTAATTCTGACTTGTTTTTTGTGTTTTCACTCTTTTCTGAGTAGAAGAGGCAAAATGTCATTTTTGAGCGTTTCAGACGATAAGAAGCTGTTTTGGTCACTTTCAGACAAGGATGTTTTTTTCTCAAGCAAAACGTCATGAACTGAAAAGACTTTGACGAAAAAGCCATAAAACACTTATTTCTGACTTGTTTTTAGCGTTTTTCTACTTTTCTAAGTAGAAGTGGGAAAAATGTCATTTTTGAGCGTTTTAGACGATAAGAAGCTATTTTTGTCACTTTGAGACAGGATGTTTCATTTCAAGTAGAACTTCATTATTTTAGAATACTTTTACAAAAATGCCAAAAAAAACACTTAATTCTGACTTGTTTTTTGTGTTTTCACTCTTTTCTGAGTAGAAGAGGCAAAATGTCATTTTTGAGCGTTTCAGACGATAAGAAGCTGTTTTGGTTACTTTGAGAAAAGGTTTTTTTTTTCTCAATCAAAATGTCATGAACTGATAAGACTTTCAAAAAACAGCCATAAAACACTTATTTCTGACGTTTTGTTTAGTGTTTTCATTCTTTTCTGAGTAGAAGAGGGACAAAAAGTCATTTTTGAGCGTTTCAGATAATAAGAAGCTGTTTTGGTCACTTTGAGACAAGGATGTTTTTTTCTCAAGCAAAACGTCATGAACTGATAAGACTTTGACGAAACAGCCATAAAACACTTATTCTGACTTGTTGTTAGTGTTTTCACTCTTTTCTGAGTAGAAGAGGCAAAATGTCATTTTTGAGCGTTTCGGACGATAAGAAGTTTTTTGGTCACTTTGAGAAAAGGATGTTTTTTTCAAGCAGAACGTCATGATTTGAAATTACTTTTACATAAAAGCCATAAAACACTTCTTTCTTTCTTTTTTTTTTTTTAGTGTTTTCATGCTTTTCTGAGTAGAAGAGGCACAAATGTCATTTTTCAGCGTTTGAGACGATAAGAAGCTGTTTTGGTCACTTTGAGAAAAGGTATTTTTTTTCTTAATCAAAATGTCATGAACTGATAAGACTTTCACAAAACAGCCATAAACACTTATTTCTGACGGTTTTTTTTTTAGTGTTTTCATTCTTTTCTGATTAGAAGAGGGAAAAAATGTCATTTTTGAGCGTTTCACGCGAAAAGAAGCTGTTTTTGGTCATTTTGAGACAAGGATGTTTTTTTATTCAAGCAGAACTTCATGATTTGAGAAGACTTTGACAAAATAGCCATAAAACACTTATTTCTCACTTTTTTTTGTGTGTTTTCATGCTTTTTTGACTATATTGGTAAAAATGTCATTTTATGGCGTTTCACGAAAGCAGAAGCTGATTTGGTCACTTTTGAGACAAGGATGCTTTGTCTCAAGCAGAACGTCAAGCTTCACACTTAGTTCTGGCATTTCACAAACCGCCCCGTGGAGATGGAATGCTTCCTTACATTGCAACCACACTCTAGTGGAAGAACTCTGTCCATGGTCCTGATTCTTTGTCTTTCTCTTGCTCTCTCTCTCCCTCTTCCCTCCAACCCCCTTAAAGCTGCAAACTGGCGTGCATGGACGAGGAAGAGCACTGGGAAATTTCGCACTGACCCTTGTCAGGGTTAGATCGGGACGGCTGGTGGACGGTGTGGACTCTGTCTTTTTTCCAGCCAGTGTGGGACATTGTTATTTTTCAAGAGACAGAACACCGGTCAGCCCTTTTTTAAGCTCCGGTTCTTTTTTCATCTGGAGCTGGATAACGATAAAACATGAACCGTAACTTTGTTATTTTTCTTCTAGAGACAACCCCTTTAAGCCTAACACCTTTTTTTTAACCTCCGGAGCTTCTCCTCAACTTTAGCCGGAAACCTAACCTTTTACCAGGTCGTAATCTTTTCACCTCTCTCACCCTCTCTTCTCTCCAGCCCCCTTAAAGCTGCTCACTGAGTTGTGGAACTTTTTCAAACCCCTCCAGTGGGCCCCACATAAGAGCCTCACACTCGAGGAAGAATTCTCGCCCTGGTCCTGGTCCCCCCCCCCCTTTTTTCTTCTAGCCACCTTGAAGCTGCACATTGGCATGCGCTGAGGAGGAGGAACGCCGGGAAATGTCGCGCTGACCCGGGTCAGGATTAGGCCGGGACGGCCGGCGGACCGTGTGGACTCTTTCTTTTTTCCAGGCCTGTGTGGGACGTTGCTATTTTTCCAGGCCTGTGTTGGAATCTGTTATGTTTTTTCAAAGACAGAACGCCGGTTAGCTGATCCCCTTTTTAACCTCCGGTTCTTTTCTCATCTGGAGCTGGATAACGGTAAAACTCGAACCGTATGTGGGACCAGGGCCGGACTGAGAATCATTTTTAGCCCTGGAGTTTCGTACCTCAGACCGGCCAACTTTAGATCACGAACAATTATTATTAAAATCATGGAATTATAACCTTACATGTTAGGTCTACACACTGTTCTGCAAAGCCTTGTAATTCAGTGTATTTTATAGAATATTTCCAATTCAGCGCAAGTAAAGGTTACTTCACAATGTGGATTTATTTCAACAGTGAGTGCACATCGACATCTCCAACATTATTATTCCTCACAACACAACAATAATAGAATCTATATTTTGTTCTTATAGGTGTTAATATTTTTCAAAACTTTATAATGTTTGAAATGAAATAAAAGAATTAATAAAAAATATTAAATAAAAAAATAATTTTAAAAAATAAGGCTTGCTGCACTTTTTAATAACGCTATCATTTTTGTATCCTTTTCTAACAAAAGATTTCCATGACAACTTACCTGCGGTTTTTCCATCTTTGTTATTGAAAACTTTTGATATAGTGATATTAGGGGTTTGACGAGGATGATAAGAAAAAAAATGTATGTATATCCCATGACTGAGTGTGAGCAAAGTAATCAAAGCTAACAACAGACTCATCTTCATCTGTCTCTTTTCTGATTAGTGGTTCAGGGTTCTGCTGCTGAGCTGCTCCTCTGTCATCAGTAGACTCTGCTCTCCCTTTCACTCTTCCTTCAGTTTCCTTAGATTTGCCTGCACCTTTATCACAGTAAAAAATAATATCTACAGACATTTTGACTTACTTAACCAATTAAGATATTTACATTGGCAAAATATGCAGGCTTATTTGACATTCCTTTATGCTATTGCCTTTCAGTTGCAGGCTTTGTGTATTTACTGTCTCACGTTTAATGATGAAAAATAAAATAGGTCAGGACTATCGTTTGGGTATAGAAAGTGGTTTTACTGGAACTAATCCTTGTTCACACAGTCTGTTCCAACAGCTCACCTTTTCCTTCCATAGTGACAGGAGCAATCCCCTAGCTCTACTTCTGACACTAAATCACATTTTAAAAATGGTCATAATTCTCAGCACAAATCTTCGATATTGCAAAGCCTTGGTGTCAGTTTCATTCATGTACTGCTGAATCATCTAGCATCTCAGAGCACCTTTAATACTGAACAGGCCTACACCATACTCTTCATTGTAGTCTATTTATTCTAATAATCTTAAGTCTATGAGAAGTCCTACCGGCCCACTCTGGACTTGTGGGCTCATGGCTGGTGTCTGCTGCTGGATCTGCTTTCTGACTCTGAGGAGCTACAAGACAAAGTTTCCCAGTTATGTGGCGTTGCATCATACTATTATTTAAATTGCATAACGTTATGTTACACGCCTAAATGCCACACAATTCATTGACTCGATAATTAACTAGCTTGAAAGGTGGTTTACCCGTTTCATCGTCCTCATTAGTTGTTTCCAACCGGGAGGTCATTTTTGTGAAAAAGTTACCGATTTTGTCACATTTGGCTGCGTTTGCTTCCAGAGCTTTCCTCTTTCTAATTCTTTCCTTTTCTGCATCACCCTTGCTCTTTCTATTATCCATGTTTAAAACAGCAAACACAGCTGACCACTGACATAGTCAACAGAGCAGAGATCATATATGCTCCACAGCTACAGTATAGAGCTACTAACAAGCAAGGACACAGGTGCGTCTGTATCTGCTTGCTAGTAGAGGGAGTGGTGGCCCGAGAATAGCGGTTGCAGTTAAAGATAAACCCAGTGCTATGACACCCCCCGCAAAATAAATAAATAAATAAATAAATAAATAAATAAATAAATAAATAAATAATAATATATGTATATATATATATATATATATATATATATATATATATATATATATATATATATATATATATAAATATATATATATTGAAAGTGAACTCCAGCCCTCGCAAACTAAATAACTGCCCACCGGGAATGATCTCGGTTCTCCCTATTAGCCGGACCGGGTCTGTGTGGGACTTTGTTATGTTTTTTTTCCAGACAGAACCCCTGTAAGCCTAACCCCTTTTTGATCTCTGGTGCTTTTCTCACGTGGAGCTTGATAACAGTAAAACTCAAACGTCTGTGGCCATTTTTCAGAACTCTGCTCCTCCTCTCCCTGGTCTGACTCTTTTTTTCTGTCTCTCTCCCACTCTTTCCTCCAGCCACCTTAAAGCTGCACACTGACTTCTGGCATTTTTCAAACCGTCCCGTGGAGACGGAATGCCTCCCCACATTGCAGCCACACAGTGGGGGCTGAACTCTGGCCCTCCTTGCCTGTCTTCGGTGTGACTCGGGCTTCTAAAAACTGATTGCACTTGCTGTATTTATCGTATTTTAAATGTATTGTAATGATATTTTGTTGTTTTTTTAATGGTATTTGAATTGTATTTTATTTGTACTGTTTATTTATGCTTTGCACTGTAAAGAACTTTTTGACTTTGTCTGTGAAAAGTGCTCTATAGATAAAATGTATTGACTCTTTTGCCTACTTACTGTCTGACTCTTTTTTCCCCCCCCTCTCTCCCCCTTTCTTCATCAGCCACGTTAAAGCTTCACACTGGGACTAAAAATCACATCCTCTTGCCCGGTTAGGGTTAGGGCTGAGGCCAGGGCCCGGGTTAGGGCACCGGGCTCGGGCTCCGTTCCAGGGTTTAGGGTTAGGGCTGAGGCCAGGGACAGGGTTGGGGCTCCAGGCTAGGGCTAAGTTCCAGGGTTCAGGTTAGGGCTGAGGCCAGGGTCAGGGTTAAGTCTCCAAGCTCGGGCTCAGTTACAGGCTCCAGGCTCAAGGCTCTAGGCTCCGGGCTCCGGGCTCTGGGCTCTGGGCTCTGGGCTCTGGGCTCTAGGCTCCGGGGTCCGGGCTCCGGGCTCCACGCTCCGGGCTCCGGGCTCCGGGCTCCCCGCTCCGGGGTCAGGGTTCAAGACTCCAGGATCCATGCTCCAGGCTCAAGGCTCAAGGCTCAAGGCTCCTCTCTCCAGAATCCATGCTTCAAGCTCTGGGATCCAGGCTCCATGCTCGGGGTCAGTTCAAGGCTCCAGGCTCCATGCTCCAGGCTCCGGGCTCAGTGTCAGTTCCAGGCTCCGGGCTCCCGCTCAAGGCTCCAGGCTCCGGATTCCAGGCTCTGGGCATGGGGTCAGTTCCAAGTTCCGGTCTCCAGCTTTCAGGCTCCACATTTCAGGCTCGGGGTTAGTTCCAGGCTAATGGCTCAATTTTCCAGGCTCGTTGCTACGCGTACCAGGCTCCAGGCTACTGGCACCAGGCTGAAGGCTCAAAGCTCAAGGCTCCAGGCTCGGGGTAAGTTCCTTGCTCCAGGCTCAAGCCTCCAAGCTCAAGGATCGGGGTCAGTTCCAGGCTCAAGGCTCTAGGCTCCGCTCTCCAGGCTTCTCTCTCCAGGCTTCGCTCTCCAGGCTCCGGGCTGCAGGCTATGGGCTCCAGGCTCCTAGTTGCGGGCTCCAGGCTCCAGGCTCCAGGCTCCGGGCAAGGGGATAGGTTCCAAGTTCCAGTCTCCTGGCTTCAGGCTCCAGGCTTCCTGCTCGGGGTAAGTTCAATGCTTTGGGTTTCACGCCCATTGATCCATGCTCCCGGAAGGAGGTTTTTTCAAGGCTCCAGGCTCCTGGCTTTGAGCTTGGGGTCTTCTTCCAGGCTCTAGGCTCCATGCTCATGTCTCCAGGCTCCAAACTCCAGGCTCAAGGCTCCAGGCTCTGGGCTAAAAGCTCCAGGCTCTGGGCTCGGGATCAGTTCAAGACTCCGGGCACCAGGACCCAGGTTTTGAGTTCAGGGTGTGTTTCAATCCTCTGGCCTTTGGGCTCCAGACTCCAGGCTCCGGGCATTGGGTCAGGTCCAAGTTACGGTCTCTAGGCTTAAGGCTCCAGGAATCGGGCTCGGGCTAAGTTCCATGCTCGGGGTTTCATGCCCTGGGCTCCACACTCTGGGACCGGGTCATTTCCACGCTTCGGGCTCAAGCATCCAGGCTTCGAACTCGGAGTCAGTTCCAAGCTCCAGGCTCGTGGCTCCAGGCTCAAAGCTCCATGCTCACGGCTCAATGCTCCGAGCTCCAGGCTCCAGGCTTTGGGAAAGTTCCAGGGTTCCAGGACTCTGGGTTAAAGGCTCTTGGATCAGGGTCAGTTTTTTGCTCAAGGCTCCAGTTTGCAGGCTCCAAGCTCAAGGCTCCGGGCTCCAGGCTCACGGCTCCAGGCTCACGGATTCAGGCTCAAGGCTTCAGGCTCCAGGCTCAGGGTTTGTTCCAGGCTCTGGGTTCCAGCCTCCTACGTCTTGGCTCCGCACTCAAGGCTCCGGGCTCCGGGCTCCGGGCTCCAGGCTCAAGGCACGGGGTCATTTCTAGGCTCCGGTCTCCAAGGTCCGGACGTGTGGTCAGTTCTAGGCTCCGGGCTCCTGGTTCTGGGCTCAGGGCTACAGGCTCAGGGTCAGTTCCAGTCGCCGGGCTCCAGGCTCAGGGCTCCAGTTTCAAAGCTTCAAGTTCCAGGCTCAAGGCTACATGCTCCAGGCTCCATGTTCCAGGCTCCAGGCTCCAGGCTCGAGGCATGGGGTAGGTTCAAAGCTCTGGGATCCAGGAATAAGGCTCCAGGTTTCGGGTTTGGGGTAAGATCGAGGCTCCGGGTTCCACGCCCTGGGATAAAGACTCCGGGCACGGGGTTATGTCCAGTCTCCGGGCTCCATGCTCCCGGCTTAAAGCTTCCGGCTGAAAGCTCATGGCTCCGGGTTCGGGATCTGTTCCAGACTCCGGGTTCCAGGCCCCAGGTTCCAGGGTCGGGGTCAGTTCCAAGCTCAAGGCTCATTATCAGTTCGAAGCTCCGGGCTCTAGGCTCTAGGGTCCGGGTTCGGAGTCAGTTCCAGGCTCTGGGCTCCAGGTTCCAGGTTCCAGGCTCCAGGCTAATCGATCCAGTATCCGGGCTCCGGATTCGGGGTCAGTTCCATGCTCCAGTCTCCAGTCTCCGGTTAAGTTCAAGGCTCCAGGCTCCAAGTTTGGGGCCTCAGGCTCCGGACTCCAGGCTCAAGGCTCAAGGCTCCAGGCTCCGGGCATGGAGTCAGTTCCAAGATCCGGTCTCCCGCCTCTCAGGCGCCAGGCTTCTGGCTCCACACCCAGGGCTCCAGGCTCCAGGCACGGGGTTTTTTTCCAGGCTCCAGGCTCCAGGCTTTGGGGTAGGGGTCTTCTTCCAGGCTCTCGGCTCCATTTTCAAGGCTCCAGGCTTAAAGCTCCAGGCTCAAAGCTCCAGTCTCTGGGCTCAAGATCAGTTCCAGACTCCTGTCTCCAGGACCCAGGTTTCGGGTTCGGGGTGTATTCCATGCTCTGGCCTTCAGGCTTGAGGATCAGGCTTCGGGCTCGGGCAAAGTTTCATGCTTGGGGATCCACGCCCCTGGCTCCAGGCTCAGAGAACGGGGTCATTTCCACACTCCGTGCTCCAGAATCCAGGTTCAAGGCTCCGCCCTCGAGGTCAGTTCCAGGCTCCGGACTCAAGGCTCCAGGCTCACGGCTCCATGCTCATGGCTCAATGCTCCGAGCTCCAGGCTCCAGGCTCCAGGCTCCATGCTCCATGCTCCATGCTCCAGGCTCCGGGCTCGGGGTCAGTTCCAGTCTCCGGGCTGCAGGGTCCTGGCTCAAGGTTTTGGGCTCGGGGTCAGTTCCAGTCTTCGGGCTCAAGGCTCCAGGCTCTGGGCTCAAGGCTCAAGGCTCCGGGCTCCAGGCTCCGGGCTCCCAGCTTTTGGTCTTTTCCAGGCTACGAGAACCAGTCAAAAGGTTCCAGACTCAAGGATTGGGGTCCGTTCAACCCGAAACCTGGGTCCTGGAGACCGGACTCAGGAACTGATCTTGAGCCCAGAGCCTGGAGCTTTGAACCTGGAGCCGGGAGCCTTGAACCTGGAGCCTTGAGCCTGGAAGAAGATCCCAAGCCCAAAGCCTGGAGCCCAGAGCCTGGAAAAAACCCTGTGCCTGGAGCCTGGAGCCCTGGGTTTGGAACCCCAAGCATGGAACTTACCCCGAGACAGAAGCCTGGGGCCTGACAGCTGGGAGACCGGCACTTGGAACTGACTCCATGCCTGGAGCCTTGAGCCTTGAGCCTGTAGACTTGAGCCGTGGGTCTGGAACTTTGAGCCTGGAGTATGGAGCCTTGAACTGAACCGGAGACTGGAGCCTGAAGACTGGAGCGTGGAACTGACCCCGAATCCGTAGCCCGGATACTGGATTTATGAACCTGGAGCCTGGAGCCTGGAAACCTGGAGCCTTGAACTGATGCAAAACCCGGACCCTAGAGCCAAGTGCCCGGAGCCTAGAACTGGTCAGGAGCCTGGAGCCTGGAAGAAGACACCAAGCTCAACGTCTGAATCATGGAGCCTGGTGCGAGCAGACTGGAACTGACCTGAAACCCTTATCCTGGAGTCTGGAGCCTGGAACTGATCACGAGCCCATAGCCTGGAGTGCAGAGCTTGGAGCTTTGAACCTGGAGCCTGGAGTCTGGAGTTTGGAGCCTGGAGCCTGGAAGAAGACCCTGAGCCCGGAGCCTGGTGCTGGGAGCCTTGAGCTTGGAACGCGTAGCAACGAACCTGGAATATGGAGCCTTTGGCCTGGAACTGGAACTGGCCTCGAGCCCGAAAAGTGGAGCCTAAAACCTGGAGACCAGATCTTGGAACTGACCCCATGCCAAGAGCCTGGAGCCCGGAGCCTGGAGACTTGAGGGGGGAGCACGGAGCCTGGAACTGACACTGAGCCTGGAGCCTTGAGCCCAGAGCCTGAAGCATGGAGCCCGGAGCCTGGAACTGACCCCGACTCCTGAGCCTATAGCCTGGAGCCCAGAGCCTTGTGACTGGAGCCATGAACTGATCCTGAACCTTGAGCCTGGAGTCTTGAGCCCGGAGCATGGAAATGACCCCGAGGCTGGAGCCTGGAGCCTGGAGACTGGAGCCTTGAGCCTGGAGCCAGGTGCCATTCGCCTGGAACGTGTAGTCACGAACTTGGAGCATAGAACCTTTAGCCTGGAACTGTGCCAAAAATATGGATTGGAGCCCGGAACCCAGATACTCGAAGTGACCCCGAGCCCGGAGAATAGAACCCGGAGCCTTGAACTGACCATGAACATTGAGCCTTGATCCATGAGCCTGGAACCCGAACCCTGGAACTTACCCCAAGCCTAGATCCTGTAGCATGGAGCCGTGAGCTTGGAGCCTGGAGCATAGAGCCTGGAACTGACCTTAAGTCCGGACCTCTGAGCCAAGAGCCCTGAACATGGAGCGAGGAGTGCGGAGCCTGGAACTGACCCCGAGCACAGAACCTTGAGCTATGAGCCTGGGGCATGGAGCATGGAGCCTTGAGCATGGAGCCGTGAGCATGGAGCCGTGAGCCTGGAGCCGTGAGCCAAAAGCCTTGTACTGACCCAGAGTCAAAAGCCTGGACCTTGGAGTCTTGAGCCCGGAGCCTGGAAATGACCCTCTGCCTGGAGCCTTGAGCCCAGAGCCTAGAACTGACCCCGAGCACAAAACCTTGAGCCAGGACCCTGCAGCCCGTAGACTGGAGCTGACCCCGAGCCTGGAGCCTGGAGCTCGGAGCATTGAGCCGTGAGCATGGAGCTGTGAGCCTGGAGCCTGGAGTCCGGAGCCTGGAACTGACCCCGAGTGCGGAGCCTTGAAGCTGGATTCTGGAGCCCGGAGTTTGGAAATGACCCCGTTCTCAGAGCCTGGAGCCAGGAGCGTGGATCCCCGAGCATGGAACTTACCCCGAGCCAGAAGGCTGGAGACTTGAGCCCGAAGGCCAGAGCATGGAATACTCTGAGCACGGAACCCGAAAACTGGGTCCTGGAGACTGGAGTCTGGAACTGATCTTGAGCCCAGAGCCTGGAGCTTTGAGCATGGAGCTTTGAGCCTGGAGCCTTGCGCCTGGAGACCTGAGCCTGGAGTCTGGAACTTGGAGCTTGGAGTCATGAGCCTTGAACTGAACCGGAGACTGGAGCCTTAAGACTGGAGCGTGGAACTGACCCCGAATCCGGAGCCTGGATACTGGATCGATGAGCCTGGAGCATGGAACCTGGAACCTGGAACCTTGAGCCCAGAGCCTTGAACTGACGCCAAACCCGGACCCTAGAGCCTAGTGCCCGGATCCTCGAACTGATCACGAGCCTGGAGCCTGGAGCCTGGAGCCTGGAGCCTGGAAGAAGACACCAAGCCCAAAGTCTGGATCACGGAGCCAGGAGACTGGAACTGACCCCGAACCCTAATCCTGGAGCCTGGAGGCCGGAGCCTGGAACTGATCACGAGCCCATAGACTGGAGCTTGTAGCCTGGAGCTTGTAGCCTGGAGCCTGGAATCTGGAGCCCAGAGCCTGGAGCCTGGAGTCTGGAGCATTGAGCCCGGAGTCTTGAACTGACCCCAATCCTGGAGTCTGGAGCCTTTAGCCTGGAGCTCGTAGCCTGGAAAAGACCAAAAGCTGGGATTCTGGAGCCCGAAGCCTGGTGCCTTTAGCCTGGAGCCTGGAGCCTGGAGCCTTGAACTGACACCGAGCCCGGAGCAAGGAACGCGGAGCCTTGAGCGTGGAGCCTGTAGCCCGGAGCCCGGAACCCGGAATCTAGAGCCCGGAGCCTGGAGCCTGGAGCCGGGAGCCTTGAACTGACACCGAGCCAGGAGCAAGGAACGCAGAGCCTTGAGCGTGGAGCCTTTAGCCCGGAGCCCGGAACCCGCAATCTAGATCCCGGAGCCCGGAACCCAGAACCCGGAATCTAGAGCCCGGAGCCATGAGCCTTGAGTCTGGAGCCTGTAACTGAGCCCGAGCTCAGAGCCCAAACCCTGACCCTGGCCTTAGCCCTAACCTGAACCCTATAACTTAGCCCGAGCCCAGAGCCCCAACCCTGGCCCTGGCCTCAGCCCTTACCCTAAACCCTGGAACGGAGGCCGAGCCCGAGCCCGGCTCAAAGCTCCAGGCTCTGTGCTCGGGATCAGTTAAAGGCTACGGGGACCGGGAACCAGGTTTCAGGTTCAGGGTGTATTCCATGCTCTGGCCTGTGGGCTCCAGACTCAAGGCTCCGGGCATTTGGTCAGGTCCAAGTTCCGGTCTTCAGGCTTTAGGCTCCAGTATTAAGGCTCCAGGCGTCGGGCTCGGGCTGAGTTCAATGCTCGGGGTTCCACGCACTGGGCTCCAGCCTCTGGGAACGGGTTCATTTCCACGCTCCAGGCTCCAGAATAAAGGCTTCGGACTCAGAGTCAGTTCCAGGGTCAGGGCTCGTGGCTCCAGGCTCAGGCTCAGTGCTCCGAGCTCCAGGCTCCAGGCTCCAGTCTAAAGGCTCACAGCTCCATGCTCACAGCTCAATGCTCCGAGCTCAGGGCTCCAGGGCTCCAGGGCTCCAGGCTCCAGGCTCGGGGTCAGTTCCAGTCTCCGGGCTTCTGGGTCCTGACTCAAGGTTCCGTGCTCGGAGTAAATTCCAGTCTCCGGACTCCAGGAACAGGGTCATTTCCAGACTCCTGGCTCAAGACTCCAGGCTCCAGGCTCTTGACTCGGGGTCAGTACAAGGCTTTGGGCTCACAGCTCCAGGGTCACGGCTCCAATCTCACGGATCCATGCGCCGGACCCCAGGTTCCGAGCTCAAGGTTCTGTGCTTGGGGTCAGTTCCAGGCTCCGCGCTCCACGCTCCATGTTCAGGGCTCCGGGCTCGGGGTCATTTCTTTGCTCCGGGCTCCAAGGACCGGACTTAAGGTCATTTCCAGGCTCCATGCGCCAGGCTCCAAGCTCACGGCTCCATGCTACAGGCTCCAGGCTTGGGGTAAGTTCCAGGGTTCGGGCTCCAGGCTCAGGGATGAAGGATCAATGTTCATGGTCAGTTCAAGGCTCCGGGTTCGTTCCTCCGGGCTCGGGGTCACTCTGAGTATCTTGGTTCTGGGCTCAGGTCTTTCAGGTCTGGGTTCTAGATTCTGTGCACAAGGCTCCAGGCTCCGGGCTCACGGCTCAAGGCTCCAGGCTCACGGCTCCAAGCTCCAGGCTCAAGGCTCCAGGCTCCAGGGTCTTGGTCAGTTGCAGACTCTGTGCTCCAGGCTACCGGCTCAAGACTCAAGGCTCGGGATCAGTTCCAGGCTCCTGGTCCCAGGCACAGGGCTCCGGGCTTGGTGTCTGTTCCATGCTCCGGGCTCCAAGCTCCAGCCTCTAGGAACGGGATCAGTTTCAGGCACTGCACATCCAGGCTCCAGGCTCCAGGCTCCATGACCCAAACTTAAGATAAAGGCTCCAGGTTCCTTGCTGGGGGTAATTTCCAGGCTCCAGGCTCCTTCCTAAGGGATCAAGGCTTTGGGCTCGGAGTAGGTTCGTGGCTCCGGGCTCAAAGTTTTAGGCTCCTTACTTCGGGCTCAGTTCAAGGCTCTATGCTCCAGGCTCTATGCTCCAGGCTCATGACTACGCGTTCCAGGCTACAGGCACCTGGCTCCAGGCTCAAGGCTCCGGGCTCCAGGCTCCAGGCTCCAGCCTCGGGGTCAGTTCCATGCTCCGGGCTCAAGACTCAAGGTTCAAGGCTCTGGGTGAGTTCATTGCTCCAGTCACCAGGTTCTAGACTCCAGGCTCAAGGCTCCATACTTCAAGCTCTGAGCTCTAGGCTATAGCCTCCAGGGTCGGTGTCAGTTCCAGGCTCCGGGCTCCATGCTTCAGGCTCCGGGCTCAAGGCTCTGGGCTCAGTGTCAGTTCAAGGCTCCGTGCTCCCCCCTCAAGGCTCCAGGCTCCAGACTCCAGGCTCAAGGGTCCAGTCTTCTTGCTCGGGGTAAGTTCCATGCTTGGTGTTTCACGCCCAGGGCTCCAGGCTCCTGGCTTTGGGCTTGGGGTCTTCTTACAGGCTCTTGGCTCCATGCTCATGGCTCCAGGCTCCAAGCTCCAGGCTCAAGGCTCCAGGCTCCAGGTTCAAAGCTCCAGGCTCGAGGCTCGGGATCAGTTCAAGGCTCCGGGCACCAGGACCCAGGTTTCGGGTTCCGTGCCCTTGCCTTTGGGCTCAAGACTCAAGGCTTCGTGCATTGGGTCAGGCTTGGGCTAAGTTCCATGCTCGGGGTTCCACGCCCTGGGCTCCAAGCTCTGGGAACGGGGTCATTTCCACACTCAGGGCTCCAGAATCAAGGCTTCGGACTTGGAGTCAGTTCCAGGCTCTGGGCTCCAGGCTCCTGGCTCCAGTCTCCAGACTCACAGCTTCATTCTCACGGCTCAATGCTCAGAGCTCCAAGCTCCAGGCTCCAGGCTTGGGGTCAGTTCCAGTCTCCGGGCTTCTGGGTCCTGACTCAAGGTTCCGTGCTCGGAGTCAGTTCCAGTCTCTGGACTCCAGGCTCCAGGCAGAGGGTCATTTCCAGGCTCCTGGCTCAAGACTCCAGGCTCACTGCTCTTGACTCGGGGTCAGTACAAGGCTTTGGGCTCAAAGCTCCAGGGTCACGGATCCATGCTCCGGAACCCAGGTTCAGAGCTCAAGGTTCTGTGCTCGTGGTCAGTTCCAGGCTCCGCGCTCCATGCTCCATGTTCAGGGCTCCGTGCTACGGGCTCCAAGCTTGGGGTAAGTTCAAGGGTTCGGGCTCCAGGCTCAGGGATCAAGGATCAATGTTCATGGTCAGTTCAAGGCTCCGGGTTCTTTCCTCCGGGCTCGGGGTCACTTCGAGTATCTTTGTTCTGGGCTCCAGTCTTTAAGGTCTGGGCTCTAGATTCCGTGCACTAGGCTCCCGGCTCAAGGCTCCAGGCTCATGGCTCCAAGCTCCAGGCTCCAGGCTCAAGGCTCCAGGGTCTTGGTCAGTTGCAGACTCCGTGCTCCAGGCTACCGGCTCAAGACTCTAGGCTCTGGATCAGTTCCAGGCTCCGGGCTAAAGGATCCAGGCTCAGGTCTCCGGGCTTGGTGTCTGTTCCATGCTCCGGGCTCAAAGCTCCAGCTTCTAGGCTCGGGGTCAGTTTCAGGCACTGCGCATCGGGCTCCAGGCTTTAGGTTCCATGACCCAAATTTAAGGTCAAGGCTCCAGGTTCCTTGCTGAGGGTCATTTCCATTCTCCAGGCTCCAGGCTCCGAGCTCCAGGCTTTGGGCTCTTGGTCTTCATCCAGGCAAAAGGCTCCAGACTCAGGGATTGGGGTCAGTTCAACGCTCCGGGCTCAAGACTCCAGGCTCCAGGCTCCAGGCTCCAGGGTCGGGGTCATTTCCATGCTCTGGGCTCAAGGCTCAAAGCTCTGGGCTCGGGGTCAGTTCCAAGCTCTGGGCACCGGGCTTCAGGCTCTGGATTCAAGACTCCATGCTCCACGCTCAGGGCGCCGGGCTCCAGGCTCCATGCTGCAAGCTCCGGGCTCCTGGCTCAATGCTCCAAGCTCCGGGCTCCTGGCTCCTGGCGCAATGCTCCAAGCTCTGGGCTCCTTGTTCCTGGCTCCTGTCTCCGGGCTCAGGGCTTCGAGGTCAAGGCTTCAGGCTCCAGGCTCAGGGTTTGTTCCAGGCCTTGGCTCCAGGTTTCAGTCTAAGGGCCAGTTCCAGGCTTCGTACTCCATGCTCCGTGCTAAAGGCTCGGGGTCAGTTCCAGGCTCTGGGTTCCAGCCTCCTACGTCTATGCTCCGCACTCAAGGCTCCGGCCTCCAGGCTCAAGGCACGGGGTCATTTCTAGGCTCCGGTCTCCAAGGTCTGGACGTGTGGTCAGTTCTAGGCTCCGTGCTCCAGGCTCCTGGTTCTGGGCTCAAAGCTTCAAGTTACAGGCTCAAGACTACATGCTCCAGGCTCCATGTTCCAGGCTCCAGGCTCCAGGCCCCAAGCTCCAGGCATGGGGTAGGTTCAAAGTTCTGGGATCCAGGAATAAGGTTCCAGGCATCGGGTTTGGGGTAAGATCAAGGCTCCAGATGCCACGCCCTGAGCTAAAGACTCCGGGACCAGGGTTATGTCCAGTCTCCGGGCTCCATGCTACCGGCTCAAAGCTTCCGGCTCAAAGCTCATGGCTCCGGGTTCTGGATCTTTTCCAGACTCCTGGTTCCATGCCCCAGGTTCCAGGGTCGGGGTCAGTTCAAAGCTCGGAGCTCCGGGCTCAAGGCTCCGCAATCAAGGATCCAGCCTCTGGGCTAAGGGTCAGCTCCGGGCTCCGGGCTCCGGGCTCCGGGCTCCGGGCTCCGGGCTCCGGGCTCCGGGCTCTGGTTCAGTTCCAGTCTCGAGGTTCCTGGCTCCAGGCTCTGGGCTCCGGGCTCCGGGCTCCGGGCTCCAGGCTCAGGGCTCAGGGCTAAGGGCTTTTGGCTCAGGGTCTTCTTTCAGGCTCCAGGCTCCAGGCTCCAGACTCCAGGCTCCAGGCTCCAGGCTCCAGGCTCCAGGTTCCAGGCTCCAAGCTCCAGACTCCGCGCTCAAGGCTATGGGCTCATGATCAGTTCCAGGCTCCGGCCTCCAGGCTCCAGGTTCCAGGCTCCAGGATTATGATTCGGGGTAAGTTCCAGTCTCCAGTCTCCAGGCTCCAGGCTCCAGGCTCATTATCAGTTCGAGGCCCCGGGCTCTAGGCTCTAGGGTCCGGGTTTGGCGTTAGTTCCAGGCTCAGGGTTCCAGGTTCCAGGTTCCAGGTTCCAGGCTCCAGGCTCATCGATCCAGTATCCGGGCTCCGGATTCGGGGTCAGTTCCATGCTCCAGTCTCCAATCTCCGGTTCAGTTCAAGGCTCCAGGCTCCAGGCTCCGAGTTCGGGGCCTCAGGCTCTGGACTCCAGGCTCCAGGCTCAAGGCTCAAGGCTCCAGGCTCCGGGCATTGAGTCAGTTCCAAGTTCCGGTCTCCCGACTCTCAGGCGCCAGGCTTCTGGCTCCACACCCAGGGCTCCAGGCTCCAGTTACGGGGTTTTTTTTCCAGGCTCCAGGCTTTGGGCTAGGGGTCTTCTTCCAGGCTCTCGGCTCCAGGTTCAAGGCTCCAGGCTGAAAGCTCCAGGCTCAAAGCTCCAGTCTCTGGGCTCAAGATCAGTTCCAGACTCCGGTCACCAGGACCCAGGTTCGGGTTCGGGGTGTAATCCATGCTCTGGCCTTTGGGCTTCAGGCTCCAGGCTCACGGCATCATGCCCATGGCTCAATGCTCCGAGCTCCATGCTCCAGGCTCCGGGTTCGGGGTCAGTTCCAGTCTCCGGCCTGCAGGATCCTGGCTCAAGGTTTAGGGCTCGGGGTCAGTTCCAGGCTCCGGGCTCAAGGCTCAAGGCAGAGGGTCATTTCCAGGCCCCGGGCTCAAGACTCCAGGCTCTTGAATCCGGCTCAGTACAAGGCTTTGGGCTCCCGGGTCCAGGCTCACGGCTCCATGCTCACGGCTCCATGCTCCGGGCCCCAGGCTCTGAGCTCAAGGTTCTGTACTCGTTGTCATTTCTTGGCTCCGGGCTCAAAGGTCCGGACTTAAGGTCAGTTCCAGGCTCAAAGCTCCAGGCTCAAAGCTCATGGCTCCATGCTACGGGATCCAGGCTTTGGGTAAGTTCCAGGGTTCGGGTTCCAGGCTCAGGGATCAAGGCTCAATGTTCATGGTCAGTTCAAGGCTCCGGGTTCTTTTCTCCGGGCTTGGGGTCACTTCGCGTACCTGGGTTCCGGGCTCCAGTCTGTAAGGTCTGGGCTCTAGATTCCGTGCACTAGGCTCAAAGTTCTAGGCTCCAGGCTACATGGTCCAGGCTCATGGCACCAGGCTCCAGGGTCTTGGAAAGTTGCAGGCTCCGTGCTCAATGCCAGACTCCAGGCTTGGTATCAGTTTCAGGCTCCAGGCTAAAGGATCCAGGCTCCACGCTTCAGGCTCCTGGTTCCAGGCACAGGGCTCCGGGCTTGGGGTCAGTTCCATGCTCCAGGCTCAAGCCTCTAGGAAACTGACCCCGAGCAGTTTAAGGTAACCGCGCATCGGGCTCCAGGCTCCAGGCTCCCGGCTCCGTGCCCCAAACACCAGGTCAAGGCTCCAGGTTCCTTGCTCAGGGTAATTTCCAGGCTTTGGGCTCTGGGTTCCAGGCTTCAGGCTCCAGGCTCAAGGCTCAGTGTCAGTTCCAGGCTTTGGGCTCAAGGTTCCGTTCACCAGGATCCAAGCTCCATGCTCCATTCTCCATGCTCCGGGATTTGGGTCAATTAAGGGCTCAATGCTCCAGGCTCCAGACTCCAGGCTCCATGCTCCGGGCTTGGGGTCAATTAAGGGCTCCAGGCTCCAGGCTCCAGGCTCCAGGCTCCAGATTCCAGGCTCTGGGATCCAGGCTCTGCGCTCCATTCCCTGGTTTCAAGAATCCGGGCTAGGGTTAAGTTCCAGGCTCCGGGCTCAGGGCTCAAGCCTCCTCTCTCCAGGCTTCAGATTCCGGGCTCCCTGCTCAAGGCTCATGGCTCCGCGGTCAAGGCTCCGGGCTCCAGGCTTTGAGCTTTGGGGCAGTTCCATTCTCCGGGTACCAGGCTTAAGGCTCCAGGCTTAAGGCTCTGGGTCAGTTCCAGGCTCCGGGCTCAAGGCTCCGTGCTCCAGGCTCCAGGTTCCGTGTACCAGGCTCCCATTCCAGACACCGAGCTGCAGGATCCGGGATCGGGATCAGGTCGAGGCTCTGGGCTCAAGGCTCTGGGATCAGGGTCAGTTTGTTGCTCCGGGCTCCAGTTTGCAGGCTCAAGGCTCAAGGCTCCAGGCCCCAGGCTCCGCGTTCCTTCCTCCGGGATCCAGGCTTTGGGCTCGGAGTATGTTCGTGGCTCCGGGCTCAAGGTTTGAGGCTCCATATTTTGGGCACAGTTTCAGGCTACAGGTTCTATGCTCCAGGTTCGTGACTATGCGTTCCAGGCTAATGACACCTGGCTCCAGGCTAAAGGCTTCGGTCTCCAGGCTCCAGCCTCGGGGTCAGTTCCATTCTCCAGGCTCAAGGCTCCACGCTCAAGGCTCCATGCTTCATGCTCTGGGCTCCAGGCTTTTGGCTCCAGGGTCGGGGTCACTTCCAGGCTCCAGGCTCCATGCTTCAGGCTCTGGGCTCAAGGCTCCGGGCTCAATTTCAGTTCCAGGCTCCGTGCTCCCCCTTCAAGGTTCCAGGCTCTGGGATCCAGGCTCTTGGCATGGGGTCAGTTCCAAGATCTGGTCTCCAGGTTTAAGGCTCCACTTTGGATTCCGCGCACTAGGCTCAAAGCTCAAGGCTCCAGGCTACATGGTCCAGGCTCAAAGCGCCAGGCTCCAGGGTCTTGGTCAGTTGCAGGCTCCGTGCTCAAGGCCAGACTCCAGGCTCGGTATCAGTTTCAGGCTCCAGGCTAAAGGATCCAGCCTCCGCGCTTCAGGCTCCTGGTTCCAGGCACAGGGCTCCGGGCTCGAGGTCAGTTCCAGGCTACAGGCTCCATAGTCCAGGTTCGTTGATACGCATTCCAGGCTCAAGGCTCCAGGCTGAAGTCTCCAAGCCCAAGGCTCCAGCCTCAGGGTAAGTTCCATGCTCCAGGATCAAGGCTCCAAGCTCAAGGCACAGGATCAGTTCCAGGCTTAAGTCACCGGGCTCTAGGCTACGGGTTCCAGGGTAGAGGCGCTATGCTTCAAGCTCTTGGCTCCAGGCTCCAGACACGGGGTCAGTTCCAGGCTCCGGGCTCCATGCTCCGGGGTCAGGGCTCAAGACTCCAGACTCCAGGATCCATGCTCCAGGCTCCAGGCTCCTCTCTCCAGGATCCATGCTTCAAGCTCTGGGATCCAGGCTAAAGGCTCCATGCTCGGGGTCAGTTCAAGGCTCCAGGCTCCATGCTTCTGGCTACGGGTTAAGTGTTAGTTCCAGGCTCCGGGGTCCCGCTCAAGGCTCCAGGCTCCGGGCTCCAGGCTCTGGGCATGGGGTCAGTTCCAAGTTCCGGTCTCCAGCTTTTAGGCTCCACATTTCAGGCTCGGGATTAGTTCCAGGCTAATGGCTCAATTTTCCAGGCTCGTTGCTACGCGTACCAGGCTCCAGGCTTCTAGCACCAGGCTGAAGGCTGAAGGCTCAAAGCTCAAGGCTCTAGGCTCGGGGTAAGTTCCTTACTCCGGGCTCAAGCCTCCAAGCTCAAGGCTTGGGGTCAGTTCCACGCTCTAGGCTCCAGGCTCCATGCTCAAGTCTGCATGGTTCAAGCTCTTGGCTCCAGGCTCGGGGTCGGTTCCAGGCTCAAGGCTCCAGGCTCCAGGCTCAAGGCTCAAGGCTCCGCTCTCCAGGCTTCACTCTCCAGGCTCCAGGCTGCAGGCTGTGGGCTCCGGCTCCGTGTTGTGGGCTTAAGGCTCAAGGCTCTGGGCTCCGGGCAAGGGGATAGGTTCCAAGTTCAGGTCTCCCGGCTTCAGGCTCCAGGTTTCTGGCTCGGGGTAAGTTCAATGCTTGGGGTTTCACGCCCAGGGCTCCAGGTTCCCGGAACGAGGTTTTTTCCAGGCTCCTGGCTTTGAGCTTGGGGTCTTCTTCCAGGCTCTAGGCTGCATGCTCATGGCTCCGGGCTCCAAGCTCCAGGCTCAAGGCTCCAGGCTCTGGGCTAAAAGCTCCAGGCTCTTGGCTCGGGATCACTTCAAGGCTCCGGGCACCATTACCCAGGTTTTGACTTCAGGGTTTGTTCAATGCTCTGACCTGTGGGCTCCGGACTCCAGGCTCCAGGCATTGGGTCAGGTCCAAGTTCCGGTCTCTAGGCTTAAGGCTCCAGGCTTCGGGCTCGGACTAAGTTCCATGCTCTGACTTCCATGCCCTGAGCTCCAGGCTCTGGGACCGGGTCATTTCCACGCTTCGGGCTCAAGAATCCAAGCTCCGAATTTGGAGTCAGTTCCAGGCTCCGGGCTCGTGGCTCCAGGCTCACAGCTCCATGCTCACGGCTCAATGCTCCGAGCTCCAGGCTCAAGGCTTTGGGTTAGTTCCAGGGTTCCAGGGCTCTGTGCTTAAGGCTCTGGGATCAGGGTCAGTTTTTTGCTACGGGCTCCAGTTTGCTGGCTCCAGGATCTGTGCTCTAGGCTCATGGCTCAACGCTCAAGGCTCCAGGCTTACGGCTCCAAGCTCCAGGCTCAAGGCTCCAGGCTCCAGGGTCTTGGACAGTTACAGACTATATGCTAAAGGCTACCGGCTCAAGACTCTAGGCTCGGGATCAGTTCCAGCCTCCGGCCTAAAGGATCCAGGCTCCGCACTCCAGGCTCCTGGTTCCAAGCAAAGGGCTCCGGGCTTTGTGTCTGTTCCATTCTCCGGGCTCCAAGCTCCAGCCTCTAGGCTCGGCGTCAGTTTCAGGCACTGCGCATCGGGCTCCAGGCTCCAGGCTCCATGACCCAAACTTGAGGTCAAGGCTCCAGGTTCCTTGCTGGGGGTTATTTCCAAGATCCAGGCTCCAGGCTCCTTCCTAAGGGATCAAGGCTTTTGGGCTCGGAGTATGTTCGTGGCTCCGGGCTCAAAGTTTTAGGCTCCTTATTTGGGTCTCAGTTCAAGGCTACAGGCTCTATGCTCCAGGCTCTATGCTCCAGGCTCGTGACTACGCGTTCCAGGCTCCAGGCACCTGGCTCCAGGCTCAAGGCTCCGGGCTCCAGGCTCCAGCCTCGGGGTCAGTTCCATGCTCCGGGCTCAAGACTCAAGGCTCAAGGCTCAAAGCTCTGGGTCAGTTCATGGCTCCAGTCACCAGGTTCTAGACTCCAGGCTCAAGGCTCCAGTCTCAAGTCTGCATGGTTCAAGCTCTCTGCTCCGGGCTCGGGGTCAGTTCCAGGCTCAAGGCTCCGCTCTCCAGGCTTTGCTCTCCAGGCTCCGGGTTGCAGGCTATGGGCTCTTGGCTCCGTGTTGCGGGCTTAAGGCTTAAGGCTCCAGGCTCCAAGCTCCAGGCTCCAGGCTCCAGGCTCCAGACTCCGGGCAAAGGGATAGGTTCCATGTTCCGGTCTCCCAGCTTCAGGCTCCAGGCTTCTGGCTCGAGGTAAGTTCAATGCTTGGGGTTTCACGCCCAGGGCCCCAGGTTCCCGGAACGAGGTTTTTTCCAGGCTCCGGACTCCTGGCTTTGAGCTTGGGGTCTTCTTCCAGGCTCTAGGCTCCATGCTCATGTCTCCAGGCTCCAAGCTCCAGGCTCAAGGCTCCAGGCTCTGGGCTAAAAGCTCCAGGCTCTGTGCTCGGGATCAGTTCAAGGCTCCGGGCAGCAGGACCCAGGTTTTAATTCAGGGTGTGTTCAATGCTGTGGCCTGTGGGCTCCAGACTCTAGGCTCCGGGCATTGGGTCAGGTCCAAGTTCCGGTCTGTACGCTTAAGGCTCCAGGCTTCGGGCTCGGGCTTAGTTCCATGCTCGGGGTTTCATGCCTTGGGCTCCAGGCTCTGGGACGAGGTCATTTCCACGCTTCGGGCTCAAGAATCCAGGCTCTGAATTCAGAGTCAGTTCCAGGCTCCGGGATCGTGGCTCCAGGCTCAAGGCTCCAGGCTTGGGGTAAGTTCCAGGGTTCCAGGGCTCTGGGCTAAAGGCTGTGGGATCAGGGTCAATTTTTTTGTTCCAGGCTCCAATTTGCAGGCTCCAGGCTCCAGGCTCCAGGCTCCAGTCTCCAAGCTCAAGGCTCACGGCTCCAAGCTCCAAGCTCAAGGCTCCAGGGTCTTAGTCAGTTGCAGACTCCTTGCTCCAGGCTATCGGCTCAAGACTCTAGGCTCGGGATAAGTTCAGGGCTCCGGGCTAAAGGATCCAGGCTCCGCACTCCTGGTTCCTGGTTCCAGGCACAGGGCTCTAGGCTTGGTTTCTGTTCCATGCTCTGGGCTAAAAGCTCCAGCCTCTAGGCTCGGGGTCAGTTTCAGGCACTGCGCATCGGGCTCTGGGCTCCAGGCTCCATGACCCAAACTTAAGGTCAAGGCTCCAGGTTCCTTGCTGGGGGTTATTTCAAGGCTCCAGGCTCCTTCTTAAGGGATCAAGGCTTTGGGCTCGGAGTATGTTCATGGCTCCAGGCTCAAAGTTTTAGGCTCCTTATTTCGGGCTCAGTTCAAGGCTACAGGATCTATGCTCCAGGCTCGTGACTACGCGTTCCAGGCTACAGGCACCTTGCTCCAGGCTCAAGGCTCCGGGCTCAAGGCTCCGGGCTCCAGGCTCCAGCCTTGGGGTCAGTTCCATGCTCCGGGCTCAAGACTCAAGGCTCAAGGCTCTGGGTCAGTTCATGGCTCCAGTCACCAGGCTCTAGACTCCAGGCTCAAGGCTACGTACTTCAAGCTCTGAGCACTAGGCTATAGGCTCCAGTGTCAGTTTCAGTTCCAGGCTCCATGCTTCAGGCTCTGGGCTCAAGGCTCTGGGCTCAGTGTCAGTTCCAGGCGCCGTGCTCCCCCCTCAAGGCTCCAGGCTCCAGACTCCAGGCTCAAGGCTGGAGGCTTCTTGCTCGGGGTAAGTTCCATGCTTTGGGTTTAACGCCCAGGGCTCCCGGCTTCTGGCTTTGAGCTTGGGGTCTTCATCCAGGCTCTTGGCTCCATGCTCATGGCTCCAGGCCCCAAGCTCCAGGCTCAAGGCTCCAGGTTAAAAGCTCTAGGCTCAAAGCTCCAGGCTCTGTGCTCGGGATCAGTTCAAGGCTCCGGGCACCAGGACCCAGGTTTTGGGTTCAGGGTGTATTCCATGCTCTGGTCTTTGGGCTCCAGACTCTTCGCTCCGGGCATTGGGTCAGGTCCAAGTTCCGGTCTCCAGGCTTAAGGCTACAGGCTTAAAGATCCAGGCGTCGGGCTCGGGCTGAGTTCCATGCTCGGGGTTCCACTCCCTGGGCTCAAGGCTCTGGGAACGGGGTCATTTCCACGCTCCAGGCTCCAGAATCAAGGCTTCGTACTTGGAGCCAGTTCCAGGCTCCGGGCTCGTGGCTCCAGGCTCACACTTCGATGCTCACGGCTCAATGCTCCGAGCTCCAGGCTCCAGGCTCCAGTCTCCAGGCTCACAGCTCCATGCTCACGGCTCAATGCTTCGAGCTCAGGGCTCCAGGCTCCAGGCTCCAGGCTCCAGGCTCGGGGTCAGTTCCAGTCTCTGGGCTTCTGGGTCCTGACTCAAGGTTCCGTGCTCGGAGTCAGTTCCAGTCTCCGGACTCCAGGCTCCAGGCACAGGGTAATTTCCAGACTCCTGGCTCAAAACTCCAGGCACCAGGCTCTTGTCTCGGGGTCAGTTCAAGGCTTTGGGCACACGGCTCCATGCTCATGGATCCATGCGCCGGACCTCAGGTTCCGAGCTCAAGGTTCTTTGCTCGGGGTCAGTTCAAGGCTCCACGCTCCACGCTCCATGTTCAGGGCTCCGGGCTCGGGGTCTTTTCTTTGCTCCGGGCTCCAAGGTCCGGACATAAGGTCAGTTCCAGGCTCTATGCGCCAGGCTCCAAGCTCACGGCTCCATGCTACGGGCTCCAGGCTTTGGGTAAGTTCCAGGATTCAGGCTCCAGCCTCAGGGATCAAGGATCAATGTTCATGGTCAGTTCAAGGCTCCGGGTTCTTTCCTCCAGACTCGTTGTTACTTCGAGTTTCTTCTTGGTTCCAGTCTTTAAGGTCTGGGCTCTAGATTCCGTGAAAAAGGCTCCAGGTTCCAGGCTCACGGCTCAAGGCTCCAGGCTCAGGGCTCCAAGCTCCAGGATCAAGGCTCCAGGTTCCAGGGTCTTGGTCAGTTGCAGACTCTGTGCTCCATGCTACCGGCTAAAGACTCTAGGCTCAGGATCAGTTCCAGGTTCCGGGCTAAAGGATCCAGGCTCCGCACTCCAGGCTCCTTGTCCAAGGCAAAGGGCTCCGGGCTTGGTGTCTGTTCTATGCTCCGGACTCCAAGCTCCAGCCTCTAGGCTCGGGGACAGTTTCAGGCACTGCGCATCGGGCTCCAGGCTCAAGGCTCCATGACCCAAACTTAAGGTCAAGGCTCCAGGTTCCTTGCTGGGGGTAATTTCCAGGCTCAAGGCTCCAGGCTCCTTCCTAAGGGATCAAGGCTTTGGGCTCGGAGTATGTTCGTGGCTCCGGGCTCAAAGTTTTAGGCTCCTTATTTCGGGCTCAGTTATAGGCTAAAGGCTCTATGCTCCAGTCTCTATGCTCCAGGCTCATGACTACGCGTTCCAGGCTACAGGCACCTGGCTCCAGGCTGAAGCCTCCGGGCTCCAGGCTCCAGCCTCGGGGTCAGTTCCATGCTCCGGGCTCAAGATTCAAGGCTCAAGGCTCTGGGTCAGTTCATGGCTCCAGTCACCAGGTTCTAGACTCCAGGCTCAAGGCTCCATACTTCAAGCTCTGAGCTCTAGGCTATAGGCTCCAGGGTCGGTTTCAGTTCCAGGCTCCATGCTTCAGGCTCCGTGCTCAAGGCTCTGGGCTCAGTGTCAGTTCCAGGCTCTGTGCTCCCCCCTCAAGGCTTCAGGCTCAGGACTCCAGGCTCAAGGGTCTAGGCTTCTTTCTCAGGGTAAGTTCCATGCTTGGGGTTTCACGCCTAGTGCTCCAGGCTCCTGGCTTTTGGCTTTGGGTCTTCTACCAGGCTCTTTGCTCCATGCTCATGGCTCCAGGCTCCAAGTTCAAGGCTCAAGGCTCCAGGCTCCAGGTTCAAAGCTCCAGGCTCAAACCTCCAGGCTCTGGGCTCGGGATCATTTCAAGGCTCCGGGCACCAGGACCCAGGTTTCGGGTTCCATGCCCTGGCCTTTGGGCTCCAGACTCCAGGCTCCGGGCATTGGGTCAGGTCCAAGTTCCGGTCTCCAGGCTTAAGGCTCCAGGCTTCGGGCTCGGGCTAAGTTCCGAGCCTGGAGCCCACGCCCTGGGCTCCAGGCTCTGGGATCGCGGTCATTTCCACACTCAGGGCTCCAGAATCAAGGCTTTGGACTCGGAGTCAGTTCCAGGGTCCGGGCTCCAGGCTCCAGGCTCCTGGCTCCAGTGTCCAGACTCAGATCTCCATACTCACGGCTCAATGCTCCGAGCTCCAAGCTCCAGGCTCCAGGCTCGGGGTCAGTTCCAGTCTCCGGGCTTCTGGGTCCTGACTCAAGGTTCCGTGCTCGGAGTCAGTTCCAGTCTCCGGACTCCAAGCTCCAGGAAGAGGGTCATTTCCAGGCTCCTGGCTCAAGACTCCAGGCTAACGGCTCTTGACTCGGGGTCAGTACAAGGCTTTGGGCTCACAGCTCCAGGGTCATGGCTCTTGACTCGGGGTCAGTACAATGCTTTGGGCTCACAGCTCCAGGGTCACGGCTCCATGCTCACGGATCCATGCTCCGGACCCCAGGTTCCGAGCTCAAGGTTCTGTGCTCGGGGTCAGTTCCAGGCTCCGCGCTCCACGCTACATGTTCAGGGTTCCGGGCTCGGGGTCATTACTTGGCTCCGGGCTCCAAGGTCAGGTCCAGGCTCTATGCTCAAGGCTCCAAGCTCACGGCTCCATGCTACGGGCTCCAGGCTTGGGGTAAGTTCCAGGGTTTGGGTTTAAGGCTCAGGGATCAAGGATAAATGTTCATAGTCAGTTCAAGGCTCCGGGTTCTTTGCTCCGGGCTCGGGGTTACTTCGAGTATCTTGGTTCTGGGCTCCAGTCTTTAAGGTTTAAGGGCTCTAGATTCCGGCACTAGGCTCCAGGCTCCAGGCTCCCGGCTCCCGGCTCCAGTCTCATGGCTCAAGGCTCCAGGCTCACGGCTCCATGCTCCAGGCTCAAAGCTCCAGGTTCCAGGGTCTTTGTCAGTTGCAGACTTAATGCTCAAGGCTACCGGCTCAAGACTCAAGGCTCTTGATCAGTTCCAGGCTCCGGGCTAAAGGATCCAGGCTCAGGGCTCCGGGCTTTGTGTCTTTTCCATGCTCCGGGCTCAAAGCTCCAACCTCTAGGCTCGGGGTCAGTTTCAGGCACTGCGCATCGGGCTCCAGGTTCCATGACCCAAACTTAAGGTCAAGGCTCCAGGATCCTTGCTGAGTGTCATTTCCAGGCTCCAGGCTCTGGGCTCCAGGCTTTGGGCTCTGGGTCTTCTTCCAGGCTCCAGGCTCATGGCTCATGGCTAAAGGCTCCCGGTTCCCGGCTCTGGGCTCGCGATCAGTTCCCGATTCCGATCTCCAGGACCCAGGTTTCCGGTTTGGGGTTTATTCCATGCTCTGGCCTTTGGGCTCCGGGCTCCAGGCTTCGGGCTCAGGGTAAGTTCAATGCCGGGGTTTCAACCCTGGCCTCCAGGTTCTGAAAACGGGGTCATTTCCACGCTCTGGGCTGCAGAATCCAGGTTGAAGGCTCCAGACTCCAGGCTCCAGGCTCCAGGCTCCAGGCTCCAGGCTCGGTATCAGATCCAGTCTACGGGCTCCAGGGTCCGGGCTCAAGGTTCCGTGCTTGGGGTCAGTTCCAGGCTCCAGGCTCAAGGCTCCAGGAATGGGCTCTAGGCTCCACGCTCCTTGCTCAGCGCTCCAGGCTCCAGGCTTCAGGCACGGGGTCATTTCCAGGCTCCGGACTCCAAGGCTCAAATCTCCATGCTCACGGCTCTACGCTCACGGCTCCATGCTCCGGGCTCCAGGCACGGGGTCAC
This sequence comes from Sphaeramia orbicularis, assembly GCF_902148855.1. Classification (NCBI taxonomy): domain Eukaryota; kingdom Metazoa; phylum Chordata; class Actinopteri; order Kurtiformes; family Apogonidae; genus Sphaeramia; species Sphaeramia orbicularis. The sequence continues at coordinate 47,029,999 of NC_043971.1, read as the reverse complement.
TTTGAGGATCTGGGCTCAGAGCTCCAGTCCTTAAGCCCGTGTCTGTAAGATCCGCGCTCCAGGCTCCGCCCTCCAGACTCAAGGCTCCAGGTTATTTGTAAGTGGCAGGCTCCGTTCTCCAGGTTAACGGCTCCAGACTACGGTCTCGGGTTCAGTTCCAGGCTCGGTGCTACGTCCTCCGGCCTCCGACCTCCGGGTTCCGGGCTCCAGCCTCCGGGTTCCATGTTTGGGGACATTTCCAGGCTACGGGCTCCGGGCTCCGGGCTCCGGGCTCCGGGCTCCGGGCTCCGGGCTCCGGGCTCCGGGCTCCGGGCTCCGGTCTCGTGTTCAGTTCCAGGCTCAAGGCTCCGGGATCCTAGCGCTGGGTTATAGGCTACAGGCTCACCACAATGCACAGACCTCTCGGTTTTCCTGGTTTTCCGAGTAGAAGAGGCAAAAATGTCATTTTTGAGCGTTTAAGACGATAAGAAGCTTTTTTTTTGTCACTTTAAGAAAAGAATGTTTTAGTCTCACGGAAAATTTTATGAACTGGTAAGTCTATGACAAAACAGCCATAAACCACTTATTTCTGCCTTATTTTTAGTGTTTTCATGCTTTTCTGCGTAGAAGAGGCAGAATGTCATTTTTGTGCGTTTAAGACGATAAGAAGCTGTTTTGGTCACTTTGAGACAAGGATATTTTTTTCTCAAGCAAAACGTCATGAACTGAAAAGACGCATACAAAACAGCCATAAAACACTTATTTCTGACTTTTTTTTAGTGTTTTCATGCTTTTCTGAGTAGATGAGGCAAAAATGTCATTTTTGAGCGTTTCAGACGATAAGAAGCTGTTTTGGTCACTTTGAGACAAGGATTTTTTTTGGCAAGCAAAACGTCATGAACTGATAAGACGTATACAAAACAGCCATAAAACACTTATTTCTGACTTGTTTTTAGTGTTTTTATTCTTTTCTGAGTAGAAGAGGCAAAAATGTCATTGTTGAGCGTTTCAGACAATAAGAAGCTGTTTTGGTCACTTTCAGACAAAGATGTTTTTTTTTTTTTTCAAGCAGAACTTCATGATTTGAGAAGACTTTTAAGAAAAAGCCATAAAACACTTATTTCTGACTTGTTTTCAGTGTTTTCATGCTTTTCTGAGTAGAAGAGGCAAAAATGTCATTGTTGAGCGTTTCAGACTATAAGAAGCTGTTATGGTCACTTTGAGACAAGGATTTTTTTTCTCAAGCAAAACGTCATGAACTGATAAGACGTATACAAAACAGCAATAAAATACTTATTTCTGACTTGTTTTTAGTGTTTTTATTCTTTTCTGAGTAGAAGAGGAAAAAATGTCATTTTTGAGCGTTTCAGACAATAAGAAGCTGTTTTGGTCACTTTCAGACAAAGATGTTTTTTTTTTCAAGCAGAACTTCATGATTTGAGAAAACTTTTAAGAAAAAGCCATAAAACACTTATTTCTGACTTGTTTTCAGTGTTTTCATGCTTTTCTGCGTAGAAGAGGCAAAATGTCATTTTTGAGTTTTTCAGACGATAAGAAGCTGTTTTGGTCACTTTGTGACAAGGATGTTTTTTTTCAAGCAGAACTTCATGATTTGAAATTACTTTTTAAAAAAAGCCGTAAAACACTTATTTCTGACTAATTTTTAGTGTTTTCATGCTTTTCTGAATAGAAGAGGCAAAAATGTCATTTTTGAGCGTTTCAGACGATAAGAAACTGTTTTGGTCACTTTGAGAAAAGGTGTTTTTTTTCTCAATCAAAATGTAATGAACTTTGTAATGACTTTGACAAAAAAGCCATGAAACACTTATTTCTGACTTGCTTTTAGTGTTTTCATGCTTTTTTGTCTGTATGGGTAAAAATGTCATTTTATGGCGTTTCACGCAAGCAAAAGCTGATTTGGTCACTTTTGAGAAAAGGATGTTTTCAAGCACAACGTAAAGCTTCACACTTAGTTCTTGCATTTCTAAAACCGCACCGTGGAGATGGAATGCTGACTTAAATTGCAACCACACTCTAGTGGAAAAACTCTGTCCATGGTCCTGAATTCTTTGTCTTTCTCTTGTTCTCTCTCTCCCTCTTCCCTCCAACCCCTGTTGCACACTGGCGTGCATGGACGAGGAAGAGCACTGGGAAATGTCGCACTGACCGTTGTCAGGGTTAGACCGGGACGGCTGGTGGACGGTGTGGACTCTGTCTTTTTTCCAGTCCGTGTGGGACATTGTTATATTTCCAGAGACAGAACACCGGTCAGCCTAACCCCGTTTTCAAGCTCCGGTTCTTTTCTCATCTGGAACTGGATAACGATAAAACATGAACCGTAACTTTGTTATTTTTTTTCCAGAGACAACCCCTTAAAGTCTAACACCTTTTTTTTTTTTTTTTTTTTTTAACCTCCGGGGCTTCTCCTCAACTTTAGCCGAAAATCTAACCTTGTTCCAGGTCATAATCTTTTCTCAAGGCTCCAGGCTGAAGTCTCCAAGCTCAAGGCTCCATGCTCAGGGTAAGTTCCATGCTCCAGGGTCAAGGCTCCAAGCTCAAGGTTCGGGGTCAATTCCAGGCTCAAGTCACCGGTCTCAAGGCTCCGGGATCCAGGTTAGAGGCGCTATGCTTCAAGCTCTTGGCTTCAGGCTCCAGGCTCCAGGGTCGGGGTCATTTCCAGGCTCCGGGCTCTGGGCTCCAGGCTCCACGCTCCGGGCTCCGGGCTCCGGGCTCCACGCTCCGGGGTCAGGGTTCAAGACTCCAGGATCCATGCTCCAGGCTCAAGGCTCAAGGCTCCAGGCTCCTCTCTCCAGAATCCATGCTTCAAGCTCTGGGATCCAGGCTCCATGCTCGGGGTCAGTTCAAGGCTGCAGGCTACCGGCTCCATGCTCCAGGCTCCGGGCTCAGTGTCAGTTCCAGGCTCCGGGCTCCCGCTCAAGGCTCCAGGCTCCGGGTTCCAGGCTCTGGGCATGGGGTCAGTTCCAAGTTCCGGTCTCCAGCTTTCAGGCTCCACATTTCAGGCTCGGGGTTAGTTCCAGGCTAATGGCTCAATTTTCCAGGCTCGTTGCTACACGTACCAGGCTCCAGGCTACTGGCACCAGGCTGAAGGCTCAAAGCTCAAGGCTCCAGGCTCGGGGTAAGTTCCTTGCTCCAGGCTCAAGCCTCCAAGCTCAAGGCTCGGGGTCAGTTCCAGGCTCAAGGCTCTAGGCTCCGCTCTCCAGGCTTCGCTCTCCAGGCTCCGGGCTGCAGGCTATGGGCTCCAGGCTCCTAGTTGCGGGCTCCAGGCTCCAGGCTCCGGGCTCCGGGCAAGGGGATAGGTTCCAAGTTCCAGTCTCCCGGCTTCAGGCTCCAGGCTTCTGGCTCGGGGTAAGTTCAATGCTTTGGGTTTCACGCCCATTGATCCATGCTCCCGGAAGGAGGTTTTTTCAAGGCTCCAGGCTCCTGGCTTTGAGCTTGGGGTCTTCTTCCAGGCTCTAGGCTCCATGCTCATGTCTCCAGGCTCCAAACTCCAGGCTCAAGGCTCCAGGCTCTGGGCTAAAAGCTCCAGGCTCTGGGCTCGGGATCAGTTCAAGACTCCGGGCACCAGGACCCAGGTTTTGAGTTCAGGGTGTGTTAAATCCTCTGGCCTTTGGGCTCCAGACTCCAGGCTCCGGGCATTGGGTCAGGTCCAAGTTACGGTCTCTAGGCTTAAGGCTCCAGGAATCGGGCTCGGGCTAAGTTCCATGCTCGGGGTTTCATGCCCTGGGCTCCACACTCTGGGACCGGGTCATTTCCACGCTTCGGGCTCAAGCATCCAGGCTCCGAACTCGGAGTCAGTTCCAAGCTCCAGGCTCGTGGCTCCAGGCTCAAAGCTCCATGCTCACGGCTCAATGCTCCGAGCTCCAGGCTCCAGGCTTTGGGAAAGTTCCAGGGTTCCAGGACTCTGGGTTAAAGGCTCTGGGATCAGGGTAAGTTTTTTGCTCAAGGCTCCAGTTTGCAGGCTCCAGGCTCCAAGCTCCAGGCTCCGGGCTCCAGGCTCACGGCTCCAGGCTCACGGATTCGGGCTCAAGGCTTCAGGCTCCAGGCTCAGGGTTTGTTCCAGGCTCTGGGTTCCAGCCTCCTACGTCTAGGCTCCGCACTCAAGGCTCCGGGCTCCGGGCTCCGGGCTCCAGGCTCAAGGCACGGGGTCATTTCTAGGCTCCGGTCTCCAAGGTCTGGATGTGTGGTCAGTTCTAGGTTCCGGGCTCCAGGCTCCTGGTTCTGGGCTCAGGGCTACAGGCTCAGGGTCAGTTCCAGTCGCCGGGCTCCATGCTCAGGGCTCCAGTTTCAAAGCTTCAAGTTCCAGGCTCAAGGCTACATGCTCCAGGCTCCATGTTCCAGGCTCCAGGCTCCAGGCTCGAGGCATGGGGTAGGTTAAAAGTTCTGGGATCCAGGAATAAGGCTCCAGGTTTCGGGTTTGGGGTAAGATCGAGGCTCCGGGTTCCACGCCCTGGGATAAAGACTCCGGGCACGGGGTTATGTCCAGTCTCCGGGTTCCATGCTCCCGGCTTAAAGCTTCCGGCTGAAAGCTCATGGCTCCGGGTTCGGGATCTGTTCCAGACTCCGGGTTCCAGGCCCCAGGTTCCAGGGTCGGGGTCAGTTCCAAGCTCAAGGCTCATTATCAGTTCGAAGCTCCGGGCTCTAGGCTCTAGGGTCCGGGTTCGGAGTCAGTTCCAGGCTCTGGGCTCCAGGTTCCAGGCTCCAGGCTAATCGATCCAGTATCCGGGCTCCGGATTCGGGGTCAGTTCCATGCTCCAGTCTCCAGTCTCCGGTTAAGTTCAAGGCTCCAGGCTCCAAGTTCGGGGCGTCAGGCTCCGGACTCCAGGCTCAAGGCTCAAGGCTCCAGGCTCCGGGCATGGAGTCAGTTCCAAGATCCGGTCTCCCGCCTCTCAGGCGCCAGGCTTCTGGCTCCACACCAAGGGCTCCAGGCTCCAGGCACGGGTTTTTTTTCCAGGCTCCAGGCTCCAGGCTCAAGGCTTTGGGGTAGGGGTCTTCTTCCAGGCTCTCGGCTCCAGGTTCAAGGCTCCAGGCTTAAAGCTCCAGGCTAAAAGCTCCAGTCTCTGGGCTCAAGATCAGTTCCAGACTCCTGTCTCCAGGACCCAGGTTTCGGGTTCGGGGTGTATTCCATGCTCTGGCCTTCAGGCTTGAGGATCAGGCTTCGGGCTCGGGCAAAGTTTCATGTTCGGGGATCCACGCCCCTGGCTCCAGGCTCAGAGAACGGGGTCATTTCCACACTCCGTGCTCCAGAATCCAGGTTCAAGGCTCCGCCCTCGAGGTCAGTTCCAGGCTCCGGGCTCCAGGCTCACGGCTCCATGCTCATGGCTCAATGCTCCGAGCTCCAGGCTCCAGGCTCCATGCTCCATGCTCCAGGCTCCGGGCTCGGGGTCAGTTCCAGTCTCCGGGCTCAAGGCTCCAGGCTCTGGGCTCAAGGCTCCGGGCTCCAGGCTCCGGGCTCCCAGCTTTTGGTCTTTTCCAGGCTACGAGAACCAGTCAAAAGGTTCCAGACTCAAGGATTGGGGTCCGTTCAACCCGAAACCTGGGTCCTGGAGACCGGACTCAGGAACTGATCTTGAGCCCAGAGCCTGGAGCTTTGAACCTGGAGCCGGGGTTTTTTTTCCCGGCTCCAGGCTCCAGGCTTTGGGGTAGGGGTCTTCTTCCAGGCTCTCGGCTCCAGGTTCAAGGCTCCAGGCTTAAAGCTCCAGGCTCAAAGCTCCAGTCTCTGGGCTCAAGATCAGTTCCAGACTCCTGTCCCCAGGACCCAGGTTTCGGGTTCGGGGTGTATTCCATGCTCTGGCCTTCAGGCTTGAGGATCAGGCTTCGGGCTCGGGCAAAGTTTCATGCTCGGGGATCCACGCCCCTGGCTCCAGGCTCAGAGAACGGGGTCATTTCCACACTCCGTGCTCCAGAATCCAGGTTCAAGGCTCCGCCCTCGAGGTCAGTTCAAGGCTCCGGACTCCAGGCTCCAGGCTCCAGGCTCCAGGCTCCAGGCTCCAGGCTCACGGCTCCATGCTCATGGCTCAATGCTCCGAGCTCCAGGCTCCAGGCTCCATGCTCCAGGCTCTGGGCTCGGGGTCAGTTCCAGTCTCCGGGCTGCAGGGTCCTGGCTCAAGGCTTTGGGCTCGGGGTCAGTTCCAGTCTTCGGGCTCAAGGCTCCAGGCTCTGGGCTCAAGGCTCCGGGCTCCAGGCTCCGGGCTCCCAGCTTTTGGTCTTTTCCAGGCTACGAGAACCAGTCAAAAGGTTCCAGACTCAAGGATTGGGGTCCGTTAAACCCGGAACCTGGGTCCTGGAGACCGGACTCAGGAACTGGGCACCAGGAACCAGGTTTCAGGTTCAGGGTGTATTCCATGCTCTGGCCTGTGGGCTCCAGACTCAAGGCTCCGGGCATTTGGTCAGGTCCAAGTTCCGGTCTTCAGGCTTTAGGCTCCAGTATTAAGGCTCCAGGTGTCAGGCTCGGGCTGAGTTCAATGCTCGGGGTTCCACGCACTGGGCTCCAGCCTCTGGGAACGGGGTCATTTCCATGCTCCAGGCTCCAGAATAAAGGCTTCGGACTCAGAGTCAGTTCCAGGGTCCAGGCTCGTGGCTCCAGGCTCAAGGCTCCATGCTCACGGCTCAATGCTCCGAGCTCCAGGCTCCAGGCTCCAGTCTAAAGGCTCACAGCTTCATGCTCACGGCTCAATGCTCCGAGCTCAGGGCTCCAGGGCTCCACGCTCCAGGCTCGGGGTCAGTTCCAGTCTCCGGGCTTCTGGGTCCTGACTCAAGGTTCCGTGCTCGGAGTCAGTTCCAGTCTCCGGACTCCAGGATCCAGTCAAAGGCTCATTTCCAGACTCCTGGCTCAAGACTCCAGGCTCCAGGCTCTTGACTCGGGGTCAGTACAAGGCTTTGGGCTCACAGCTCCAGGGTCACGGCTCCAATCTCACGGATCCATGCGCCGGACCCCAGGTTCCGAGCTCAAGGTTCTGTGCTTGGGGTCAGTTCCAGGCTCCGCGCTCCACGCTCCATGTTCAGGGCTCCGGGCTCGGGGTCATTTCTTTTCTCCGGGCTCCAAGGACCGGACTTAAGGTCATTTCCAGGCTCCATGCGCCAGGCTCCAAGCTCACGGCTCCATGCTACAGGCTCCAGGCTTGGGGTAAGTTCCAGGGTTCGGGCTCCAGGCTCAGGGATGAAGGATCAATGTTCATGGTCAGTTCAAGGCTCCGGGTTCGTTCCTCCGGGCTCGGGGTCACTCTGAGTATCTTGGTTCTGGGCTCCAGTCTTTAAGGTCTGGGCTCTAGATTCTGTGCACAAGGCTCCAGGCTCCAGGCTCACAGCTCAAGGCTCCAGGCTCCAGGCTCCAGGCTCCAGGCTCAAGGCTCCAAGCTCCAGGCTCAAGGCTCCAAGCTCCAGGGTCTTTGTCAGTTGCAGACTCTGTGCTCTAGGCTACCGGCTCAATACTCAAGATCAGTTCCAGGCTCCTGGTCCCAGGCACAGGGCTCCGGGCTTGGTGTCTGTTCCATGCTCCGGGCTCCAAGCTCCAGCCTCTAGGATCGGGATCAGTTTCAGGCACTGCACATCCAGGCTCCAGGCTCCAGGCTCCATGACCCAAACTTAAGATAAAGGCTCCAGGTTCCTTGCTGGGGGTAATTTCCAGGCTCCAGGCTCCTTCCTAAGGGATCAAGGCTTTGGGCTCGGAGTAGGTTTGTGGCTCCGGGCTCAAAGTTTAAGGCTCCTTATTTCGGGCTCAGTTCAAGGCTCTATGCTCCAGGCTCTATGCTCCAGGCTCGTGACTACGCGTTCCAGGCTCCAGGCACCTGGCTCCAGGCTCAAGGCTCCGGGCTCCAGGCTCCAGGCTCCAGCCTCAGGGTCAGTTCCATGCTCCGGGCTCAAGACTCAAGGTTCAAGGCTCTGGGTCAGTTCATGGCTCCAGTCACCAGGTTCTAGACTCCAGGCTCAAGGCTCCATACTTCAAGCTCTGAGCTCTAGGCTATAGCCTCCAGGGTCGGTGTCAGTTCCAGGCTCCGGGCTCCATGCTTCAGGCTCCGGGCTCAAGGCTCTGGGCTCAGTGTCAGTTCAAGGCTCCGTGCTCCCCCCTCAAGGCTGCAGGCTCCAGACTCCAGGCTCAAGGGTCCAGTCTTCTTGCTCGGGGTAAGTTCCATGCTTGGTGTTTCACGCCCAGGGCTCCAGGCTCCTGGCTTTGGGCTTGGGGTCTTCTTACAGGCTCTTGGCTCCATGCTCATGGCTCCAGGCTCCAAGCTCCAGGCTCAAGGCTCCAGGCTCCAGGTTCAAAGCTCCAGGCTCAAAGCTCCAGGCTCCGGGCTCGGGATCAGTTCAAGGCTCCGGAAACCAGGACCCAGGTTTCGGGTTCCATGCCCTTTCCTTTGGGCTCCAGACTCAAGGCTTCGTGCATTGGGTCAGGTCCAAGTTCCGGTCTCCCGGCTTAAGGCTCCAGGCTTCTGGCTTTGGCTAAGTTCCATGCTCGGGGTTCCACGCCCTGGGCTCCAAGCTCTGGGAACGGGGTCATTTCCACACTCAGGGCTCCAGAATCAAGGCTTCGGACTCGGAGTAAGTTCCAGGCTCTGGGCTCCAGGCTCCAGGCTCCAGGCTCCTGGCTCCAGGCTCCAGTCTCCAGACTCACAGCTTCATTCTCACGGCTCAATGCTCAGAGCTCCAAGCTCCAGGCTCCAGGCTTGGGGTCAGTTCCAGTCTCCGGGCTTCTGGGTCCTGACTCAAGGTTCCGTGCTCGGAGTCAGTTCCAGTCTCTGGACTCCAGGCTCCAGGCAGAGGGTCATTTCCAGGCTCCTGGCTCAAGACTCCAGGCTCACTGCTCTTGACTCGGGGTCAGTACAAGGCTTTGGGCTCAAAGCTCCAGGGTCACGGCTCCATGCTCACGGATCCATGCTCCGGAACCCAGGTTCAGAGCTCAAGGTTCTGTGCTCGTGGTCAGTTCAAGGTTCCGCGCTCCATGCTCCATGTTCAGGGCTCCGTGCTACGGGCTCCAAGCTTGGGGTAAGTTCAAGGGTTCGGGCTCCAGGCTCAGGGATCAAGGATTAATGTTCATGGTCAGTTCAAGGCTCCGGGTTCTTTCCTCCGGGCTCGGGGTCACTTCGAGTATCTTTGTTCTGGGCTCCAGTCTTTAAGGTCTGGGCTCTAGATTCCGTGCACTAGGCTCCCGGCTCAAGGCTCCAGGCTCATGGCTCCAGGCTCCAGGCTCAAGGCTCCAGGGTCTTGGTCAGTTGCAGACTCCGTGCTCCAGGCTACCGGCTCAAGACTCTAGGCTCAGGATCAGTTCCAGGCTCCGGGCTAAAGGATCCAGGCTCAGGTCTCCGGGCTTGGTGTCTGTTCCATGCTCCGGGCTCAAAGCTCCAGCTTCTAGGCTCGGGGTCAGTTTCAGGCACTGCGCATCGGGCTCCAGGCTTTAGGTTCCATGACCCAAATTTAAGGTCAAGGCTCCAGGTTCCTTGTTGAGGGTCATTTCCATTCTCCAGGCTCCGGGCTCCAGGCTTTGGGCTCTGGGTCTTCATCCAGGCAAAAGGCTCCAGACTCAAGGATTGGGGTCAGTTCAACGCTCCGGGCTCAAGACTCAAGGCTCCAGGCTCCAGGCTCCAGGGTCGGGGTCATTTCCATGCTCCGGGCTCAAGGCTCAAAGCTCTGGGCTCGGGGTCAGTTCCAAGCTCTGGGCACCGGGCTTCAGGCTCTGGATTCAAGACTCCATGCTCCACGCTCAGGGCGCCGGGCTCCAGGCTCCATGCTGCAAGCTCCGGGCTCCTGGCTCAATGCTCCAAGTTCCGGGCTCCTGGCTCCTGACGCAATGCTCCAAGCTCCGGGCTCCTTGTTCCTGGCTCCTGGCTCCGGGCTCAGGGCTTCGAGGTCAAGGCTTCAGGCTCCAGGCTCAGGGTTTGTTCCAGGCCTGGGCTCCAGGTTTCAGTCTAAGGGCCAGTTCCAGGCTTCGTACTCCATGCTCCGTGCTAAAGGCTCGGGGTCAGTTCCAGGCTCTGGGTTCCAGCCTCCTACGTCTATGCTCCGCACTCAAGGCTCCGGGCTCCAGGCTCAAGGCACGGGGTCATTTCTAGGCTCCGGTCTCCAAGGTCTGGACGTGTGGTCAGTTCTAGGCTCCGTGCTCCAGGCTCCTGGTTCTGGGCTCAAAGCTTCAAGTTACAGGCTCAAGACTACATGCTCCAGGCTCCATGTTCCAGGCTCCAGGCCCCAAGCTCCAGGCATGGGGTAGGTTCAAAGTTCTGGGATCCAGGAATAAGGCTCCAGGCATCGGGTTTGGGGTAAGATCAAGGCTCCGGATGCCACGCCCTGAGCTAAAGACTCCGGGACCGGGGTTATGTCCAGTCTCCGGGCTCCATGCTACCGGCTCAAAGCTTCCGGCTCAAAGCTCATGGCTCCGGGTTCTGGATCTTTTCCAGACTCCTGGTTCCATGCCCCAGGTTCCAGGGTCGGGGACAGTTCAAAGCTCGAAGCTCCGGGCTCAAGGCTCCGCAATCAAGGATCCAGCCTCTGGGCTAAGGGTCAGCTCCGGGCTCCGGGCTCCAGGCTCCGGGCTCCGGGATCCGGGCTCCGGGCTCCGGGATCCGGGCTCCGGGCTCCGAGCTCCGAGCTCCGAGCTCCGGGCTCTGGTTCAGTTCCAGTCTCGAGGTTCCTGGCTCCAGGCTCTGGGCTCCGGGCTCCGGGCTAAGGGCTTTTGGCTCAGGGTCTTCTTTCAGGCTCCAGGCTCCAGACTCCAGGCTCCAGGCTCCAAGCTCCAGACTCCGCGCTCAAGGCTATGGGCTCATGATCAGTTCCAGGCTCCGGCCTCCAGGCTCCAGGTTCCAGGCTCCAGGATTATGATTCGGGGTAAGTTCCAGTCTCCAGTCTCCAGGCTCCAGGCTCCAGGCTCCAGGCTCCAGGCTCATTATCAGTTCGAGGCCCCGGGCTCTAGGCTCTAGGGTCCGGGTTTGGCGTTAGTTCCAGGCTCAGGGCTCCAGGTTCCAGGTTCCAGGTTCCAGGCTCCAGGCTCATCGATCCAGTATCCGGGCTCCGGATTCGGGGTCAGTTCCATGCTCCAGTCTCCAATCTCCGGTTCAGTTCAAGGCTCCAGGCTCCAGGCTCCGAGTTCGGGGCCTCAGGCTCCGGACTCCAGGCTCCAGGCTCCAGGCTCAAGGCTCAAGGCTCCAGGCTCCGGGCATGGAGTCAGTTCCAAGTTCCGGTCTCCCGACTCTCAGGCGCCAGGCTTCTGGCTCCACACCCAGGGCTCCAGGCTCCAGGTACGGGGGTTTTCTCCAGGCTCCAGGCTTTGGGCTAGGGGTCTTCTTCCAGGCTCTCGGCTCCAGGTTCAAGGCTCCAGGCTGAAAGCTCCAGGCTCAAAGCTCCAGTCTCTGGGCTCAAGATCAGTTCCAGACTCCGGTCACCAGGACCCAGGTTTCGGGTTCGGGGTGTAATCCATGCTCTGGCCTTCGGGCTTCAGGCTCCAGGCTCACGGCATCATGCCCATGGCTCAATGCTCCGAGCTCCATGCTCCAGGCTCCGGGCTCGGGGTCAGTTCCAGTCTCCGGGCTGCAGGGTCCTGGCTCAAGGTTTTTGGCTCGGGGTCAGTTCCAGGCTCCGGGCTCAAGGCTCAAGGCAGAGGGTCATTTCCAGGCCCCGGGCTAAAGACTCCAGGCTCTTGAATCCGGCTCAGTACAAGGCTTTGGGCTCCCGGGTCCAGGCTCACGGCTCCATGCTCACGGCTCCATGCTCCGGGCCCCAGGCTCTGAGCTCAAGGTTCTGTACTCGTTGTCATTTCTTGGCTCCGGGCTCAAAGGTCCGGACTTAAGGTCAGTTCCAGGCTCAAAGCTCCAGGCTCAAAGCTCATGGCTCCATGCTACGGGATCCAGGCTTGGGGTAAGTTCCAGGGTTCGGGTTCCAGGCTCAGGGATCAAGGCTCAATGTTCATGGTCAGTTCAAGGCTCCGGGTTCTTTTCTCCGGGCTTGGGGTCACTTCGCGTACCTGGGTTCCGGGCTCCAGTCTGTAAGGTCTGGGCTCTAGATTCCGTGCACTAGGCTTAAAGTTCTAGGCTCCAGGCTACATGGTCCAGGCTCATGGAACCAGGCTCCAGGGTCTTGGAAAGTTGCAGGCTCCGTGCTCAATGCCAGACTCCAGGCTTGGTATCAGTTTCAGGCTCCAGGCTAAAGGATCCAGGCTCCACTCTTCAGGCTCCTGGTTCCAGGCACAGGGCTCCGTGCTTGGGGTCAGTTCCATGCTCCAGGCTCAAGCCTCTAGGAAACTGACCCCGAGCAGTTTCAGGCACCGCGCATCTGGCTCCGGGCTCCAGGCTCCCGGCTCCGTGCCCCAAACACCAGGTCAAGGCTCCAGGTTCCTTGCTCAGGGTAATTTCCAGGCTTTGGGCTCTGGGTTCCAGGCTTCAGGCTCCAGGCTCAAGGCTCAGTGTCAGTTCCAGGCTTTGGGCTCAAGGTTCCGTTCACCAGGATCCAAGCTCCATGCTCCATTCTCCATGCTCCGGGATTTGGGTCAATTAAGGGCTCAATGCTCCAGGCTCCAGGCTCCAAACTCCAGGCTCCAGGCTACATGCTCCGGGCTTGGGGTCAGTTAAGGGCTCCAGGCTCCAGGCTCCAGGCTCCAGATTCCAGGCTCTGGGATCCAGGCTCTGCGCTCCATTCCCTGGTTTCAAGAATCCGGGCTAGGGTTAAGTTCCAGGCTCCGGGCTCAAGGCTCAAGGCAGAGGGTCATTTCCAGGCCCCGGGCTCAAGACTCCAGGCTCTTGAATCCGGCTCAGTACAAGGCTTTGGGCTCCCGGGTCCAGGCTCACGGCTCCATGCTCACGGCTCCATGCTCCGGGCCCCAGGCTCTGAGCTCAAGGTTCTGTACTCGTTGTCATTTCTTGGCTCCGGGCTCAAAGGTCCGGACTTAAGGTCAGTTCCAGGCTCAAAGCTCCAGGCTCAAAGCTAACGGCTCCATGCTACGGGATCCAGGCTTGGGGTAAGTTCCAGGGTTCGGGTTCCAGGCTCAGGGATCAAGGCTCAATGTTCATGGTCAGTTCAAGGCTCCGGGTTCTTTTCTCCGGGCTCGGGGTCACTTCACGTACCTGGGTTCCGGGCTCCAGTCTGTAAGGTCTGGGCTCTAGATTCCGTGCACTAGGCTTAAAGTTCTAGGCTCCAGGCTACATTGTCCAGGCTCATGGAACCAGGCTCCAGGGTCTTGGAAAGTTGCAGGCTCCGTGCTCAATGCCAGACTCCAGGCTTGGTATCAGTTTCAGGCTCCAGGCTAAAGGATCCAGGCTCCACGCTTCAGGCTCCTGGTTCCAGGCACAGGGCTCCGGGCTTGGGGTCAGTTCCATGCTCCAGGCTCAAGCCTCTAGGAAACTGACCCCGAGCAGTTTCAGGCACCGCGTATCGGGCTCCGGGCTCCAGGCTCCCGGCTCCGTGCCCCAAACACCAGGTCAAGGCTCCAGGTTCCTTGCTCAGGGTAATTTCCAGGCTTTGGGCTCTGGGTTCCAGGCTTCAGGCTCCAGGCTCAAGGCTCAGTGTCAGTTCCAGGCTTTGGGCTCAAGGTTCCGTTCACCAGGATCCAAGCTCCATGCTCCATTCTCCATGCTCCGGGATTTGGGTCAATTAAGGGCTCAATGCTCCAGGCTCCAGGCTCCAAACTCCAGGCTCCAGGCTCCAGGCTCCATGCTCCGGGCTTGGGGTCAGTTAAGGGCTCCAGGCTCCAGGCTCCAGGCTCCAGATTCCAGGCTCTGGGATCCAGGCTCTGCGCTCCATTCCCTGGTTTCAAGAATCCGGGCTAGGGTTAAGTTCCAGGCTCCGGGCTCAGGGCTCAAGCCTCCTGTCTCCAGGCTTCAGATTCCGGGCTCCCTGCTCAAGGCTCATGGCTCCGCGGTCAAGGCTCCAGGCTCCAGGCTTTGAGCTTTGGGCAGTTCCATTCTCCGGGTACCAGGCTTAAGGCTCCAGGCTTAAGGCTCTGGGTCAGTTCCAGGCTCCGGGCTCAAGGCTCCGTGCTCCAGGCTCATGGTTCCGTGTACCAGGCTCCCATTCCAGACACCGAGCTGCAGGATCCGGGATCGGGATCAGGTCGAGGCTCTGGGCTCAAGGCTCTGGGATCAGGGTCAGTTTGTTGCTCCGGGCTCCAGTTTGCAGGCTCAAGGCTCAAGGCTCCAGGCCCCAGGCTCCGCGTTCCTTCCTCCGGAATCCAGGCTTGTGGCTCGGAGTATGTTCGTGGCTCCGGGCTCAAGGTTTGAGGCTCCATATTTTGGGCACAGTTTCAGGCTACAGGTTCTATGCTCCAGGTTCGTGACTACGCGTTCCAGGCTAATGACACCTGGCTCCAGGCTCAAGGCTCCGGTCTCCAAGCTCCAGCCTCGGGGTCAGTTCCATTCTTCAGGCTCAAGGCTCCGGTCTCCAGGCTCCAGCCTCGGGGTCAGTCCCATTCTCCAGGCTCTAGACTCCACGCTCAAGGCTCCATGCTTCATGCTCTGGGCTCCAGGCTTTTGGCTCCAGGGTCGGGGTCACTTCCAGGCTCCAGGCTCCATGCTTCAGGCTCTGGGCTCAAGGCTCCGGGCTCAATTTCAGTTCCAGGCTCCGTGCTCCCCCTTCAAGGTTCCAGGCTCTGGGATCCAGGCTCTTGGCATGGGGTAAGTTCCAAGATCTGGTCTAGTGGTTTAAGGCTCCACTTTGGATTCCGCGCACTAGGCTCAAAGCTCAAGGCTCCAGGCTACATGGTCCAGGCTCAAAGCGCCAGGCTCCAGGGTCTTGGTCAGTTGCAGGCTCTGTGCTCAAGGCCAGACTCCAGGCTCGGTATCAGTTTCAGGCTCCAGGCTAAAGGATCCAGCCTCCGCGCTTCAGGCTCCTGGTTCCAGGCACAGGGCTCCGGGCTCGAGGTCAGTTCCAGGCTACAGGCTCCATAGTCCAGGTTCGTTGATACGCATTCCAGGCTCAAGGCTCCAGGCTGAAGTCTCCAAGCCCAAGGCTCCAGCCTCAGGGTAAGTTCCATGCTCCAGGATCAAGGCTCCAAGCTCAAGGCACAGGATCAGTTCCAGGCTTAAGTCACCGGGCTCTAGGCTACGGGTTCCAGGGTAGAGGCGCTATGCTTCAAGCTCTTGGCTCCAGGCTCCAGGCTCAGGGCTCGGGGTCAGTTCCAGGCTCCGGGCTCCATGCTCCGGGGTCAGGGCTCAAGACTCCAGACTCCAGGATCCATGCTCCAGGCTCCAGGCTCCTCTCTCCAGGATCCATGCTTCAAGCTCTGGGATCCAGGCTAAAGGCTCCATGCTCGGGGTCAGTTCAAGGCTCCAGGCTCCATGCTTCTGGCTACGGGCTCAGTGTTAGTTCCAGGCTCCGGGCTCCCGCTCAAGGCTCCAGGCTCCGGGCTCCAGGCTCTGGGCATGGGGTCAGTTCCAAGTTCCGGTCTCCAGCTTTTAGGCTCCACATTTCAGGCTCGGGGTTAGTTCCAGGCTAATGGCTCAATTTTCCAGGCTCGTTGCTACGCGTACCAGGCTCCAGGCTTCTAGCACCAGGCTGAAGGCTGAAGGCTCAAAGCTCAAGGCTCTAGGCTCGGGGTAAGTTCCTTACTCCGGGCTCAAGCCTCCAAGCTCAAGGCTTGGGGTCAGTTCCACGCTGTAGGCTCCAGGCTCCATGCTCAAGTCTGCATGGTTCAAGCTCTTGGCTCCAGGCTCGGGGTCGGTTCCAGGCTCAAGGCTCCAGGCTCAAGGCTCCAGGCTCCGCTCTCCAGGCTTCACTCTCCAGGCTCCAGGATACAGGCTGTGGGCTCCAGGCTCCATGTTGTGGGCTTAAGGCTCAGGCTCTGGGCTCCGGCAAGGGGATAGGTTCCAAGTTCAGGTCTCCCGGCTTCAGGCTCCAGGTTTCTGGCTCGGGGTAAGTTCAATGCTTGGGGTTTCACGCCCAGGGCTCCAGGTTCCCGGAACGAGGTTTTTTCCAGGCTCCTGGCTTTGAGCTTGGGTCTTCTTTCAGGCTCTAGGCTGCATGCTCATGGCTCCGGGCTCCAAGCTCCAGGCTCAAGGCTCCAGGCTCTGGGCTAAAAGCTCCAGGCTCTTGGCTCGGCTTCAAGGTTCCGGGCACCATTACCCAGGTTTTGACTTCAGGGTTTGTTCAATGCTCTGACCTGTGGGCTCCGGACTCCAGGCTCCAGCATTGTGTCAGGTCCAAGTTCCGGTCTCTAGGCTTAAGGCTCCAGGCTTCGGGCTCGGGCTAAGTTCCATGCTCTGACTTCCATGCCCTGAGCTCCAGGCTCTGGGACCGGGTCATTTCCACGCTTCGGGCTCAAGAATCCAAGCTCCGAACTCGGAGTCAGTTCCAGGCTCCGGGCTCGTGGCTCCAGGCTCACAGCTCCATGCTCACGGCTCAATGCTCCGAGCTCCAGGCTCAAGGCTTTGGGTTAGTTCCAGGGTTCCAGGGCTCTGTGCTCAAGGCTCTGGGATCAGGGTCAGTTTTTTGCTATGGGCTCCAGTTTGCTGGCTCTAGGCTCCGTGCTCTAGGCTCATGGCTCAACGCTCAAGGCTCCAGGCTCACGGCTCCAAGCTCCAGGCTCAAGGCTCCAGGCTCCAGGGTCTTAGTCAGTTACAGACTATATGCTAAAGGCTACCGGCTCAAGACCCTAGGCTCGGGATCAGTTCCAGCCTCCGGCCTAAAGGATCCAGGCTCCGCACTCCAGGCTCCTGGTTTCCCAGCAAAGGGCTCCTGGCTTTGTATCTTTTCCATTCTCCGGGCTCCAAGCTCCAGCCTCTAGGCTCGGCGTCAGTTTCAGGCACTGCGCATTGGGCTCCAGGCTCCAGGCTCCATGACCCAAACTTAAGGTCAAGGCTCCAGGTTCCTTGCTGGGGGTTAGTTCCAGGATCCAGGCTCCAGGCTCCTTCCTAAGGGATCAAGGCTGTGGGCTCGGAGTATGTTCGTGGGCTCCGGCTCAAAGTTTTAGGCTCTTTATTTCGGTCTCTGTTCAAGGCTACAGGCTCTATGCTCCAGGCTCGTGACTACGCGTTCAGGTTAAAGGCACCTGGCTGCAGGCTCAAGGCTCCGGGCTCCAGGCTCCAGCCTCGGGGGTCAGTTCCATGCTCGGGCTCAGGACTCAAGGCTCAAGGCTCAAAGCTCTGGGTCAGTCATGGTCCAGTCACCAGGTTCTAGACTCCAAGCTCAAGGCTCCATACCTCAAGCTCTGAGCTCTAGGCTATAGGCTCAAGGGTCGGTGTCAGTTCCAGGCTCCGGGATCCCGCTCAAGGCTCAAGGCTCCGGGCTCCAGGCTCTGGGCATGGGGTCAGTTCCAAGTTCCGGTTTCCAGCTTTCAGGCTCCACATTTTCAGGCTCGGGGTTTGTTCAAGGCTAATGGCTCAAATTTCCAAGCGCGTTGCTACGCGTACCAGGCTCCAGGCTACTGGCACCAGTCTGAAGGCTCAAAGCTCAAGCCTCCAAGCTCAAGGTATGGGGTCAGTTCCACGCTCTAGGCTCCAGGCTCCAGGCTCCAGGCTCCATTCTCAAGTCTGCATGGTTCAAGCTCTCTGCTCCGGGCTCGGGGTCAGATCCAGGCTCAAGGCTCCGCTCCCAGGCTTCGCTCTCCAGGCTTCGCTCTCCAGGCTCGGGTTGCAGGCTATGGGCTCTTGGCTCCGTGTTGCGGGCTTAAGGCTTTAGGCTCCAGGCTCCAGGCTCCAGGCTCCAGGCTCAAGGCTCCGGGCAAAGGGATAGGTTCCAAGTTCCGGTTTCCCGGCTTCAGGCTCCAGGCTTCTTGCTCGGGGTAAGTTCAATGCTTGTGGTTTCACGCCCAGGGTCCAGGTTCCCGGAACGAGGTTTTTCCAGGCTCCGGACTCCTGGCTTTTAGCTTGGGGCCTTCTTCCAGGCTCTAGGCTCCATGCTCATCTCCAGGCTCCAAGCTCCAGGCTCAAGGCTCCAGGCTCTGGGCTAAAAGCTCAAGGCTATGGGCTCGGGATCAGTTCAAGGCTCCGGGAAGCAGGACCCAGGTTTTTAATTCAGGGTGTGTTCAATGCTGTGGCCTGTGGGCTCAGACTCTAGGCTCTGGGCATTGGGTCAGGTCCAAGTTCGGTCTGTACGCTTAAGGCTCCAGGCTTTGGGCTCGGGCTTAGTTCATGCTCGGGGTTTCATGCCTTGGGCTCCAGGCTCGGGACGAGGTCATTTCCACGCTTCGGGCTCAAGAATCCAGGTTCTGATTCGGATCAGTTCCAGGCTCCGGGATCGTGGCTCCAGGCTCAAGGCTCCGGCTTGTGTAAAGTTCCAGGGTTCCAGGGCTCTGGGCTAAGGCTGTGGGATCAGGGTCAATTTTTTTGTTCCAGGCTCCAGTTTGCAGGCTCCAGGCTCCAGACTCCAAGCTCAAGGCTCAAGGCTCACGGGTCCAAGCTCCAAGCTCAAGGCTACAGGTCTTAGTCAGTTGCGACTCCTTGCTCAGCTATCGGCTCAAGTCTCTAGGTCGGGATAAGTTCAGGGCTCCGGGCTAAAGGATC